>NC_045163.1:23089430-23224430 GCF_900700415.2 Clupea harengus | reverse complement strand
ATGAACACAAACTCCTCACTGTACTGCACTTTAGTGCTGATGTGGAAGAGACAACACTCTCTGCAATATGTGTCTGCCGGTCCTTAAAGTAGTCGTCTGAGAGAGCAACAAACTCCTCACTGTACTCCACTTTAGTGCTGTGTAAGAGAGGACGCTCTTCTTGAAGTGGTGAGGAACGACAGGCTTGATGTTCAGACTGAAGTATGTTTAGTGTTTGGCTTATCTGTACCAGACAGATTTTCCCTCTGCTTGCAAAACTGTCTCTCTGTCTGTGTCTTTTTTAGAAGTAGTGATTCCACTGGTCTGAGTTCAGATCTGATCTGTAAGGAATTGTTGCCCAGTCAGTGTTTGTTTTGCTGTCTGCACTCATCTCAAATTGGCTCTTTTTCCTCTGTCTCTCCACAGTTACAGAAAAGGAAGTGCAGCAGTGGTAAGTGCTTTCCTTCCTTTCATCTGTCCATCCATCCATCCATCCTTCTTCTCTCTCTCTCTCTCTCTCTCTCTCCTTTCTGTTCTCATTAGCTCCATGTGTGTTATTTGAGTAGACAGGGCACTTTATTCTGCCATTAAAAACCCTGACAGCAATGCCTTTTCCAGAGACTGACTGCCTCACAGTAGCCTATGCTTCAGAAAGGCATTGTTATTCACCTCTGCTTCAGTACATCCGTTTTAATCTCGGTTAACTGCATGCCTGCATATTGGGCCCACTGGGATTTTAATGCAGTTGAATGTTAATATGCCACTGATAATATGCCTCGAACAATAGAAGCCGAATTGCTTGGCTGAATTCCTTGGCTGATTCTTGCTTTGGTCAGTGAGAATACGAGAGTATTACAGGAAGGGGCTCAGTCTACCATTCGCTGTGCTACCCCTAGATCGTCGACAAACATAAACTAAACCGAATGTGTCCTCACTGGACACAGTGCTGGTGAGTAACGACTGATTCATGGGGTGGGGCAGAGGGGAGGGGAGGCTCTGATAACCTTAGTGCTCTCCACTGCTAACAGAGTCATAGGCTGGCTCTTTCACAACCCCCCATAGTCCTCTTGTGCCTCCCATTACTTTGTATACCGCCCCCCCTCACACACACACACACACCTCAGCACCCATAAGAGAGATGATACTCCACACCCTATTGCATTTAGCCGTAAACTGAAGATAACCCCCCTGACACTCAGCATGAGCTCCAACCCTAATTGTGTCACTCACACTAATATCACCCCGGTAATGGCACACCAGCCCGGCTAACTGAAGGCATTAGCCTGGTTGTCTGCGGTGCTATCTGAGGTCTCGGGGAGGGATGTTTTACGGCTCCAGCCTACGCGCTTTAGGGAATTAGCAGAGCTGCGCTACGCTCGACTCCCTCTGACCTTCCGTCCGCATCTCCGGGAGCGTCTGGCGGCTGGCGGAGATGAGGAGACTGGGCCGGGTCACGGCGGCAGGAAAGCCAAAGTCATCCTCCACCTCTTCTGTGTACGCAGCCACCGGCTGAACTTTGCTACGCACGAGAAAGAAAGTAAATGTGAGATTAAGGTATTGAGTGGGCTGCATATTGCCAAGCTCCTAAAATAGAAATGCAGATAGTGGAAAAAATGGTGAAGCCGTGAAATGACGCATTGGGAACTGAATCAAGCAAGAAAAGTTAATAACAGGCAATTCTAAGGTAAAGGTCTATTACATTGTGCTTTTTTCTTGCACAGGGTTCAAGTAGCCAAGTACAGCCTAGTAGGTAGCTTGACAGAACTCAGTTGTGCCTTCTGTGCATGAGCAAAGTAACCTTGTTATTACTAACAGGGGAGAAAGGTTTAATTTCTTTTTTTAGCTCAGCAGGGCACAGGGGCAGGCTTTCAGGTTGTGTTTTTGCAGGTTCAAGGCCAGTGTGAGTTATGCTGAGTTAATATGCTGGTGCCTCAGTGCAAAATAGTCCTAAAACAGTCAGAGATCCCAGCCTGCAAAACCCCACAGAGATTTCATAGCCTACCCCTTTCAAAGGCTTATAACGGAATATACTTTTTTATACTTCCGTTATTTTATTTATTTATTTATTTTTTAAATATAAAAATAAATAAATAAATAACGGAAGTATAAAAAAGCATATTCCAATGTCATAAAAACTATCAGCGTCTATATCCAAATATATTGTTACAACATGTTCTGTTCATTAAAGTAATCTCAACCATTTAGAAGACAGAATTTATAACCTGTTATATTGTTATTCAAACCATGTACATTTATGCATTAGGAGATGGTGTCTAATTTAGGTCCAGAAGGGTTTGAAGACAAACATATTGATTGGCTTTGAACATTTCTCATTAAGTTTTACACAGAAATCAACACAGATACCCCAAGGGCAGTTAACAAGGTTAGCTTGTCTGATGTAAGTTTAATCATCCGGAAAGGTGAACAGGGTACATTCTCTAGCTCTCCGAAGCCTGGTCCTAGTGAACGAGGTTAGCTTGTCTGATATAAGTTTAATCATCCGGAAAGGTGAACAGGGTACATTTTCTAGTTCTCTGGAGCCTGGTCCTCGTGCAGACACACCTGCATGCGTGCTCACACCCACAGAGAGAAGAGCACACACACACACACACACACACACACACACACACACACACACACACACACACACACACACACACACACACACACACACACTCACACCCACACCCACAGAGAGAGGAGCACACACATACACAAACATAAACCCATGAATGAACACAAACACGGAGAGAACACACACACACACACACACTGAGAACAAACACATACACACACACACACTGAGAACAAACACCGCTCACACACACACTGAGAACAAACACATACGCACACACATACACACACAACTACAGAGACACTGAGAACAGCCTTTTGTTGCAGATTCTGTTTTGCCTTCTGGAGTTGACAAGACTGCAGGGCTGTGTCCTTGTGTCACTTCGATAGATAGAAATGGATTTCTGCTCACCAGATACTGTGCCATTCCACCTGAGATATAATGCTCCTGAGCAGATACTGTGCCAGCATGTCCTGTCCTGGGTAAACAAACCATTAAGCCCAGAGCGGAGGCACCAGCGGTAGCATCCCAACCCTACACGGGTCCAAGTGCCCACGGGAGACCGGGTTGGACATGTTGTCATTTTGTTAACTCTGTCTATGACACGGTGGCAGGAGCGGTTTTTTAGTTTGTCTGTACTCTGATCGATGCTTGAGTTGCTTCCAGTCATGTATCAGGTCTGCTGGGTCTTGGTATTTGATATTCAAAGGACAGGAGATCCTAAATCCAGCAGGTTGCACAATGCCTGGGAGGCATTATGCATTTATATTAAAGTTTCAAAAATATTCACTTTTATGCTCAGGGTTTAGATCTAATCTGATCAAGTATTAGAGCATCTTTTTTTCATTTCAAGGATTCCAGTGAATCTCCAGAAGACTCTGAGGTAAAGTCTCTGTGGCTCTGGGGTCAAAGGTTACCCCTTCCTTGTGCTTGTCTTACATCTCTGTCCTGTCTTTTTTTTTTTCCCTGGCTACTTCCATGCTTATTTTGGTATCCCTGGCTTCATATTCACTCTAACCTCCTTCCTAATCGTGGTGGGAAATGGTTATTATCAGCTGGTGGATAATGTTCCCGGCTTTGAAAAAGTATAGTGAGTTAGAACAGCTTTGGTTGAAGTTGGCATGGATAGTAATTTAATTTTCCGGTTTTGATTACTGATGGCTTATGATACTGATACAGAGTGTTCGTGATATCTTTTTTTCTTCTCTGAATTTTTTTCTTTACTGACTTTTTAATTGTAGAGTTTTGAAGAGTTTTTAAAGGTCAAAAGTCTCTTCCTTCCTGGTGTCCACTCATGCGCAGGTATAAAGGCTTCATTAAGGACTGTCCCAGCGGACAGCTGGACTCCACGGGCTTTCAGAAGATCTACAAGCAGTTCTTCCCCTTCGGAGACCCCACCAAGTTTGCTTCCTTCGTCTTTAACGTGTTTGATGAGAATAAGGTAAGAGATCGCAGTGGAATTACAAGGTTTGCCTTTGAGGAGCAATTGTGTTGACTTTTTTGTGAGTCATTTGAAAGCCTATGTAGAGAGTATGCGATGTACTGCTTGTTGTAAGTGCATTTCTCACTCAAGGTTTTAGAATGTACTCCATTAAAGTAATCATGATGGGAGAATTAAAAAAAAAAACATTATAAAGCATTTCAACTTCACACATATAAAAACACAGCATGATTTCCATACCTCCAATATCGAAAATCGACTTGACCTACAATGACCTCAAGCACAGCACAATGGCCTGCTCATAGTCTCGTATCAGTTTCAAAGCTTAAAGAGAAGCGATGTTTTGGGCTTGAGGTGAAACTCATGTTAAGTAGGAACTAGAGGGACTACAGTCTCTGTGTACTGAGGGCTGGTATCAAATCAAACCCAGACAAACAAAACCCCAGGTCTGAGCTGCTGTGGCATCACTGTTTGAGCTGGGCTGGACTGGGTGCTGTTTGTGCTTGTTTGTACCAGCTGTTGTTTGTGGAGGAGATTAGGGCTGTTGTGTGCATCATGGGCACGGAGATAGAGGAGGCCCATTAACATGTCGTAGCAAATCACCCCTTCTCCCAGCTCTAGTCACATCTTCAGATGGTTCTCTCTCACCATTAGTATGCCATCACTAGACTCAGCAGCTGTCTTAAGAACTTCTCTCTGCAGTTAAGTTGGCATTCATTAACTACTTAAAGTCTCCTTTAGAGCATCACATTCATTCCTTGTAGTATGTAGGGTACCTTTAATGTTTTGACCCTGAGACGGTTTCATTGGGTTGCTCTATGAAGAGATGTCCTCATCTCTCTTGCTTCACTAACACAGCCCTGGGTCTCTGTATGCCGTGTCCTTCACGGTCAATTTGTGAAATGGGCTTTTCAGGCGGATGGCCTTCCGCGCTGTTTGCAGGGACACTATTGGGTCCGCAGAGCCATTAGATATACTCTGCCTTGGATTAGATGCACATTCATTTGGATGTATCTCGTGTTTCCCTCCTCTCTCATGTAAGTCTTTTCCTCTTCATCCTATTGTCTCGGTAGGATGGCCGCATCGAGTTCGCTGAATTCATCCAGGCCTTGTCAGTCACCTCCAGAGGGACGCTGGATGAAAAGCTCAGATGTAAGTCTTGTGACCTTCGACCCGTACCATCACATGACACAGTATGCATGGTTTGGTATTATCTCTGGCTTATATTTGCTTGTACACATATTCGATCATGTTGCCCTCCCACTCTCTTGTAGATGTTCTCCACTTAACATGTGTACTGAGTTCATACAAAATGCAGAAAACATGCACACACACACACACATACACACACATGCACACACACAGACTTACACTAGCACATATATGTAAATGGATATATACACACACACACATGCACATACATACAGTTTTATATGGCTGTAAGGATATCATTTAAATGACAATGAGTGTTGTCGGTTGCATAATGCACAAGACTGTTCCAATTTCCTAAGGCACCTGCATTTATTGTTGTTGTAGGGGCTTTTAAACTTTATGATCTTGACAACGATGGCTACATTACCCGGGATGAGATGCTGAACATTGTGGATGCCATTTACCAGATGGTGGTGAGTCATTTGTTTTGAGCCACAGCATGGCTGACTGCATAACGGCACGTGCCAGCAATGTCAGTTAGTGAGGAATCATGGGATGTGGATGCATTGTTCTGTTCTGTTGCGTTCTGATCTCCATTAGATAACTCATCTAGACGTTTGGGCTAAAGCATTGCCCATGCATGATGAGGCCTCCCCAGCTCTCCGTGTATCACTCTGTCTGTCACATGACTGCTCTGTTTCCTCATATTCCCCCGGTATTCCGGCATTCCGGCATTCCGACTGCAGGGAAACACAGTGGAGCTGCCTGAGGAGGAGAACACTCCTGAGAAGAGAGTGGATCGCATCTTCGCCAGTATGGACAAGGTATGCGCCTTGCTCTGCTACCACCTGCATGTGGTAAATATGTAACCCAGGTACAAGGTACACAAACAACATGGATCATATGAAGACGTAGTCTTACTGTAAGGAACAGTTTTTGTATTGTATTTCACATTGTATCTATATCCTCATTTCACCTAATCGCTCCTTCTTTACACTCTTCCCTCTCACATGAGCTGTGATTGTTTATGTAACTTCATTTCAGCAATCGCTCTCGCTAGCTTTTCACCCCGTTTCACTGACTGCAGTTGATTCCCCAACAGATCAGATTCTATAAAGATCACCTCAGCTTTTCCCTCAGCCGTTTGAGTGTTGGTGAAGAGGCAGGATATATCAAATAAAGTAGCCAGTTTTCTCCCAAACAGCTCATCCGCTTCAAACTGTGACCAAAATCTTCACTGACATGTGCCTCATCTCAATGACACATTCATTTTAGTTTAGTCATGATTTGTAAGCAGGGCTGCTAAAGTCCTTTATTAGTAAGCCTCTTGAAAAATGATCCGCTCTACTAGAGGTTGTTTATCTTTTTTAAAGAAAATAAGATGATATAAGCTTTTTTGCCTGTATTGATGGCCGATCCGCTGTCATCAGAATGCCGACGGGATGCTGACACTGCAGGAGTTCCAGGAGGGCTCCAAGGCTGACCCGTCCATCGTCCAGGCCCTGTCCCTCTACGACGGCCTGGTGTAGAGGTATCTGCTGAAGTGTCAGGGTTTGCCTCATCACAATCTACACTCTGTCTCAGCCTATCAAATGTAGAGCTTAAGACCTCTAAGAAAAGACCTGTGTAATCTCAGCTGTGGTATAAGTGTCTGTTCTGTGATATTACAATGTTGCCATCATTAGGCTGGGGGAATTTGGGTAGCTATCTATACACACTGTCTTTACTACCTTACTTTACTGTGTAAATTCAACATTAGCCTGTTGGGTAGATATCTACGTATACACAGTGTCTTTACTTCCTTACTTGATTGTGTGAATTCAGCATTAGCCTGTTGGGTAGCTATCTATACACAGTGTCTTTACTTCCTTACTTGATTGTGTAAATTCAACATTGGCCTGTTGGGTAGCTATCTATACACAGTGTCTTCACTTCCTTACTTGATTGTGTAAAATCAACATGGGCCTTTCCTAACCAAAGTAATCTCGATTCCGGTCACATGCTGCCTCATCTCAATACATTCCTTTTCTTGTCTACTGCTCAGGGGCCTGTAGATGTCTGCTGTGTCTCTGTTTTCGCTGAGACAGAGACTGTCTGTCCCTGCACCTGGTTGGACATGGAGTTGTGGACATGGACAATGTGAATGCTAGCAAGATCAAGGACATCTGGCTTCAATATCTCATTTTCATCGTTTGTTAAAAACAACACTCAAATGGACAAGTGTTTCCAGCTGTGCTGTGCTGCATCTCTATGTGACATTGGCCTTTGGAAGATGATGAAAATGATGAAGAAACACCTAAGGACAATTCCACAGGAGTCCTGCCCTTGAGAGTTGACCTGCCGCTGAAGCAGACGCTGAGGGACTACAAAGTAATTTCTTGATATCAGGACTCCAGGTGTTTTCAGTTGTAGTGTGAATTTATCTCTGGATTGCTGACGAAGGATACAGCCTCACACAAGACATGTAGTATACCACATTTAGCACGCACTTCATCAACTGACATGATCTGCAGAAAGTTAGATAAAACACTGAACAAATAGTTTAACTAATACATTTACTGGACTGTACAGATACATTTCATTTCACTGTAAGGCCATTGCCAATAGGAAGACTGGATTAACTCCAGTCTTCGAACACAACAATGTTTGTTCATGAATTCCATATATTTGTTGTGTCTTCTAATGTTCCTCCTGAACGAACTCTATGATGAAAACACTGAACTTGTTTGAAATTCCTTACTGCACAATCACAATGTTTGCTGTGAAAAGTATTATTTTTCTATTCAAAGCAGGCCTGTCATTGTAAAAGAGAAAGCTTTTGTGTATTATACCCAATATACCAAACTGTGTTTTTGACTGTTAATAGAGGTCTTTGTCACATGCACATTTTACTTTGCAAATGAGCCAAGTTATTACCTACATTTTGCCTTTGAACTGTACAGTGACAAAATGCTGGACTTACCCATTTATTTATTGTTATCGGGCAGCCAAGAATCAAGTGTTTCTCCACAGCACTAAATAAAACATGATGTATATATCCAACACGTATTAAAAGAAATGTAACACATTAAACAAGTCACTTGTCATATTTCCATGAAAAGATGCACAAACAGTAAGTGAGGTGTTGTCCCATGGAAATAGAATTCTAATGGGTTTTATTCATGTCACCATTTAGTAACAACAGGAGGTGAGCTGGCCCAGTAAATTCAGACCCAATTTAGACTTCCCATATTAACTACAGTGACTGTGTGTATATTTAGGACAGCTAAGAGACTGTTGTCTTTCTTTTTGATAAGACTGAAAGTGATTGTTCTGCACATAGGTCATTCTGACATTGTTTATCTGTCTGTGTATGTAGGCTTATAGCTATTATTACCTAACTCTGAAATCACTCTTTTCATATCAGTATAAAACATCTTCTTCTCTCACAAACTAGAAAGCTTGACATTCTCTCACTTCAAGCAGTTTTTGCTCTGTCTCTCAGCACACTTTCCCCCGTACATTTTATTAGGTCTACCATATACCTATAACCATTGTGAAATGTTAAGTATTTGATAGATTGCTGTATCCAAAAGACATACAGATTAGGATTAGTGATGTGTTTGTTCATAAGTATTGCATTGAATACAACATTGTCTACAACAAAGGCTTTTTTTAACCTACAATTAAACTCATACACTATTAATTGCTTAAGCACACTGCTCTCTTCTGGTCGTCAGCAATATTGCACGGCTAAGGCTTGACTTTACTGTATGCCTACTTGATGTTAAAGTTTTGGTGGTCTGTGTAAACACACAGCATTACAATTACAATTTCAATTAGTAGGCCTATTGCCATTAAAAGTTGCAATTTGAAATAGCAGCCAGATCGATAACACGTAGGCTATGACCTAATCATCACAGGTTTATTTTTCATCTCTCTCTTTCTGTTTTACATGCGCCTTTTGTTTAGCGGAATATTATGACGTATAATCTATTTGTTCTACCTTTAATCTCTTATGAGAACAGGTTAGCTTTATTATGGGCTTACCTACTTTATTTGTCGCTACTATTCTCCGTTTGAACCATGAAAGTACGCTAGAATATATGTTGCCAACTGAGCATTCCAAACGTGTCAATTCTGACGAAATGCCATAGAAACAGTGAAACATTCGAAATCAATTCTTGCATTCTACTTCTTACAGAACGCAACACGAACAAATCTCTTCAATTCCAGCGGTTTGTTACATACTTCAGACCTGCCACATTCGCTTGATTCCGAGGTGAGCAAGAAAGCATCTCAACACTATTATCAAGTGTCAAGTAATTAGATTAGAATAACGCTACATGAAAGGGATCAGCAAAGTGCCACCTGACTATGTCAGTAGCTGAGGCGACCCATACAGGTGACATTAAATGTTGGTTGGTCCCCTCTAGCAGACAGGAGGGAAAAACACTGTCTTTTATTTGTTTATAAAGCCTTAGTGGGAAAACTGCCTAATTATCTCATGTCACTTTTCAAATTAAAATCCATCTGTCATAATACACGGTCACAGAGCCTCATCTCCCTTGAAATCCCCCTTACAAAAACTAATATAGGTAAAATAGCTTTTAAGTTCTTTGCTTCCCATAAATGGAACACTGTTCAAGTGGAGTTGAAATTAACCAAGTATTTGTCTGTCAACCAATTTAAGAGCCTTTTAGATAATAAGGATGTGCCTCAATGCTGTTGTTTTAAATGATTCTGTGATTTAATTTTTTTACTTTATGTTATTTTTTTAATTTTTTTTTATACTTAATTTCTGAGTTGTTTAATGTGTTTTTTTATTTATTTTGTCTGTTTTGTTTTGTTATGGTTTGTTTATTTATTGTTCTTCTGTACTATGTAGCCTCAATCAGGGCATTGCTGCAAAAGAGCCCTGTGCTCAGTCAATTCTCCCTGAATAAACAACGATGATTAGTGGAAAGCAGATAAGCAGGCTAGCAAAAAGTTCAGACATTGTGACTTCATTGTCTACCTACACTGTTGCACTCTTTCTGCTTGTAGGAGTGTGGAGGAGATGGCAGAACCAAACGTTTATTGGCCAGCAACAGCTGGAGCTGCCCAGGAAGCAACCGAGGTGGAACAACTTTGTCATTCAAATCCTATACTTAATCAAGCACTTATTAGGATAAGAGACTTGCTGGGGGAAGAGGCAGGTGAAATCGACACAACAATGAAATCCCTCAGCCCCAATATCCAATCTGACATTGAAAGAGCACGGTGGATGATTAGGACGCACTTGTCAGGTAACTTAACGGACAGAGAAGTGAGGATCAACAAGGCGCGGATCGAGAAGCGTTACACAGCTCTTGAAGAAGAACGGACAGAACTACTGTGTCTCCTGACAGATCAAAGGGATGAGTTTGAAATGGAGAAGATAGCCGTGGAGAGGGAGAGGGTGCAAGAGAAAATGGTGTGGGACCAATATATGAAGGAGAGAGAAGTAGTTTTGCTGTCCAGTGTGACGTCTGTGATGATAAAGAGAGAAAGGGTGATGGAGGAGCTGAGAAATCAAGTAGAGACAAAGGTGAGAACAAAGGTTCTTCATGATTTATTTTCTTCTGCACCAGGTATCATTCCACATATAGTTGCCTTACATACTTTGTTGTCGTAAATGTGATGGCATCCAAGCAAAGTGTTGCCTTTCCTCTGCTGTCACATTCATGTCTCTTCTGATAAGAGGATGCTGAATGATGAAATGTTTAAATCTATTATGCATTCACATCTCAAGTGCGCCAACAACCCCAGGGGCATGGAGGGATCCGCAGCTGGAAATGCCCCCATGAAGGACTACTGTGGGACGCGCAGGAAAGGGTGTTTCCGAAAATATGGAAGCATCTGGAATATTAATCCTCAGGTAGTTTGAGTTTTTCATTTCAGTGCTACAGGCCTTTTGGTGACATTAGTTTATTTTTTCTGAGCTAAACCATAAACAAATGAGTGGGGAAAAAACTGAAAGAAAGAATCAAGAATGTAGACTTCCCATCATGCTGTAGGCCCAGTTGTTGCTCTACATCATAATTGTTGTTCACCTTTATCTTTTTCATAGCTGAGGACTGGCTATGAGCATTGAAAGGCACATTAGCCTTTTAATATTCACAAGCTTTGTTTTGATTTACCTCCCTTCCCCAGGGACCTGTCACGGCCAATGGCATGTGTGAGTGTGGCAGACACACAGATAACAAAGAAATGTCACCCGCAGCTGCTAAAGGCAGAGGGACGCTGCAGGTCTGCCCAGAACGAGAGGTCATCCCGCCCCAACACTCAGACCCAAGAAACGGCGGGAGGCAGTCAGACATCATCGCAGAAGAAATCAGACAGAAAGACCTGCAACTGATTGCCAAGCTGGAGAAGAGGGTTAGAGAAGCTGAGCAGAAAAAGCAAGCAAAAGCAGGACTGAAAGCTAAAAAGGCAGAGCAAAATAGGAGGAAGAAAGAGACGAAGAACCCTGCTCGGATGCAAGATAACGGGAATGACGTCACACCGAGGGAGCCTGCGGAACCGAATGAACTGAAGATAGTTGAGCCGGTGAGAAAGGAGAAAAGAAAAGGTCATGGCATCTTGCGCAGGATGGGTTGGTACACCCACAAAAGAGGGACCAAATTGAACAAGACTGTAACCAGCCTATGAGTTGTAGGCTACATGATTGCATAACTTTGCTTCGTTCAAATTAATTTAATAAAACACTTCGCAGCATCGCTTTGACAAGCTTTATTGTGTACTATTCATAATTTGCACAATTCATATTTTGCAGCCCACCCATTGTAGAGATCCATGGTATCCATTGTTGAGTCCCGCTCCCGCAACATCTTATCCTGTACCCGCCCGCTCCCGGAAAACCATTAAATATTTTGTCCCACGCACACGCCTGCATCTTTCACATTTTGTCCGCTGCTCCCGTCCGCAAAATCCCGCAGGTTGACGTTAACACGGGATGGATTTTCCAGTCCTGCTCCTGATATGCTCCCATGAAAATGTGCCATGAAAATCACCAATCTTGCGCCTGTTTACGTAAAATGTAGGTTATTTCTTGCTGCTCTCCTGCAAACACGAATAACATTCTGTAATTTAAGAACAAAAATCTACTTTAATTTCATTGTATACATTTATGTTGTACGGGAGTGCCGTGAGTCATGTCTCTTTCTATTGCTGCCACACATGCATCAGTTTCTTCCCGCACTCCGCAATCCAAATTAGTCCCGCATCGCAATCTTCAGCACTGGGACCCGCGTGTCCCGCGGTGCTCCCACGGGTGTGTGGGCCTCTAGTGGAGACCCATAAATGCACATCTGGCAACCCAAGGACACACCTCATGCCTGTTTTAGAGTCAATTTCCTTTTTATGACTTCCTGCCACTGATCAGCACAGAGACAGCAGCAATAACAGTTTCCTTTTTTTCTATTTACAATTGAGGTACTTTTGTCAAGTTAAAAGTCGCATTTTCCCAATTTAAATGAGAACATTGGGTTCATCTGAAAATGTACTGAATTAAAATATGTGGAAATTGATGTATTTCATATATTAATACGTATGTATTTTTAAGGAAATGGCTACATTAAATCACCATATCAAAACTAAGGCCTGCGTAATTTAAGTCCTGAGTCTCACAATATCAACTGTCAAATCCATTTAACTAGTAGTATGTTTTCCTGGTCACTAGAGAAGACATGATAGAGAGACAAAACACTTTTCATCTAGCAGCTGTAGTGCAATGTAGAGCAATAGCCTCTTTTAGTGATTTTGTTATGAGTAAGCATAGTCATATGTGGATTGGCTAATGGAATCTTACTTGTATACAGCACTAGAACTTCTACTGCCTCTACAGTAACATTTCCCCCCTTTACCTTGCTGAAAAATTACCACAACTATTGACTAGCCTGCATGCTGGCATTTGCAGATTTGTGTAATAAAATACAGAATGTTTTATTTTCAGCCTACATCCTATGGGGTTTGGGGGTTACAATATATTTAACCAATTTAAAACCCAATTAAGTTTCAAAACAGAATCTTAATACATTATAATACACTATTCATTTCTTAATAAACACAGTCAATGCATATCACAGTTTTATTTTTTACAGAAATCGTTTTTGTAGTTTCTGAATGTCACACACTGGGTAGCCTGTTGGGTAAATGCACCACATTTTGACAAACTGTACAATATTGCACGTTTTCATTTTGAAAAACAGCACCTTATATTTTGAAGTACTAACCACTAGATAGGGGTTGTGTTGTTGCTGCCTTCACCATAGACTATACTTGCGGACCTGTGAGGGTGGCTTACAATAACAGTTTAGCTTGCTAGATTATCAACTCTAGCAAATTAAGTATGAAAACGACTTACTCGGCTGTTTAAAATAATATTACGCCGAAGCACGAACAAACAAATGTAGATAATTGGGCGATGCTTGCTGTTTTTAAGTTGCAGTTCTTAATATAGAGGTGGTTTTCATAAATCATGTCTACAAACTAGACAGCTAGCTGACACTAGCATATGCTAGTTTGACGGAGTGCGAGCTAACGTTAGTTAGTCTAGGAAGCTTTCGCTACCCAACGAAAACGAGTTGACAACTGAGTGGACCAAACGCGTTTCCCTCTCACTGAACACATATTTAATATGGTATTCAGATAATCTGAGTTGTACAGTGAGGCAAGACAATCGCTTTTCAAATCAACTGGTTTTATGTTTGATGCTAACATTAGCTATCATTTTGCTAATATTCCCGTCCGTTTTGCCTAGCTAGCTAGCTAACTAGCTCTTCTGTTGGCTAGCTAGCATAATATTCACAACTGATACCCGTTCTACTGGAAATGGTGAGTAGCGCTAGACATCCACAACCATGCCTTGTAGACTTGTTTGTAACATATCATTCTTTTAACCGTAAGCTGACTTAATCTGAGTTGTAAAGTACTGTGTCAGCGCTAGCTAAACATTGAACCAATGAACTGTGTAACGTTAGTTGTCGCTAAACTCGGCATTGGGAAAGGCAACATTAGCTAGCTATCTTTGTAACTTGCTGGCTATTCGCATTCCGTCGATTACGTGAAGCTAATGCCGAGTTCACACTTCTACACGATTTAACTTGAGTCGTAAGTGCGGCCTCGGTATGTATAGCTAATTCATGTAACTGTTTTAGTTAGTGGATCATTTTATCCGTTTTACTGGATAACAACCACGTTTAGAAACGCCTGCAGTTGTTGTCAGTTTGCCTGAGTGTCTGCTACACAGTTAGTTATGGGTCCTACGTCAAATGTGGATAGTATGCTCTGCGTCAGCTGGTCTGACAGCCTTAATAAATGCATGTTACGTCAGGTGGAATAAGACGTTCTTTGCCTCGGGACTTTGCACTTATTACGAAAGGGTTATGTGTCAGACCTACTTATCATGACTGTATAGACTGTGATCTACTTAACTACTGTGCGTAAGGCGTTTAGTCTTGAACTTGATTTTGAAGAGGAGAATGTTTTACTGTTACCCGTCACCAGAGCAGAGCTATTCCTGATAGCAGTGATGGTGCACAGCCCGTTCTTGGAATTGTAATGCATGCTGAGTGTGTGAATCTGTCAACACAAATGCAGTCTTGTTGTATGTGCAGGCCCCAATTAGGCTTTCTGAAGGTGAGATCTCATGCCCACACTCTGCAGGTAGACGCTCTGATGTGCTCATGGAGAAGGCGGCCTTTGAGGGGTGGCTGGAATCAGTCTCCGCCTCCTACCTCACACTGAGCGACCAGCAGAGGAACCAGTCGCTGGACCGCCTCATCTCCCTGAGCGGCGCCACCCAGCTCCGCTACCTGTCCAATGGGCTGGAGACGTTGCTGAAGAGGGACTTCCTGCGGCTGCTGCCCCTGGAGCTGGCCTTCTACCTGCTGCGCTGGTTGGACCCAGAGACACTGATCACCTGCTGCCTGGTGTGCAAGCAGTGGAACAAGGTGATCAGCACCTGCACGGAGGTGTGGCAGGGCGTGTGCTGCGATCTGGGCTGGCGCATCGACGACTCCATCCAGGACGCACAGCACTGGAAGTGCATCTACCTGAAGGCCAAGCTGCGCATGAAGCAGCTGAAGGAGGAGGAGGCCTTCGAGACGTCCTCGCTGATCGGCCACAGCGCCCGGGTCTATGCGCTCTACTACAAAGATGGTCTCCTCTGCACAGGTAGGAACAACACCGTTAAAACAAAACAAAAAAACATTATCAAAAGCACTAGCTCTGGATAAGTTGTATTTTGTGAATACACAGCTATATGATGCAGTTGGTAATTCAGATATTTACTGTTACTCTTTAAATATACATATATTTGTTTTGTGTAATTGGTTTTATTGCTGGTTGAGGTACACTATTTTGGAGGCCGTGTATGTGTAGTGGGTGCATGACTGATAGTGCTTCAGGGATAGCTGGTGTCCTTATCAGAGTGTGACCTTTGGCTGCAGGCTCAGATGATCTCTCTGCAAAGCTGTGGGATGTTCGCACTGGGCAGTGCATCTACGGGATCCAGACCCACACCTGCGCCACAGTGAAATTCGACGAGCAAAAGTTGGTGACCGGATCGTTTGACAACACCATTGCATGCTGGGAGTGGAGCACGGGTGCCAAAATTCAGCAGTTCCGCGGGCACACAGGGGCAGGTGGGTGCTCAGCTTGGATCTCGCTCAGCCTCAGCTGAATGTAAACACAGACAAACACTACACAGAACATTGACACAGAGGTCAGACTCCATCTTAATTCACACTCCAGTTTAGAGTGTTTAGAGGAGGAGAAATGCTCAGTGGTTAAGCACCTTTTCAGTGCTGGGGTTTGGCTTAAGAGGTGATTCTTAAACGTATTTTACTGCACATGCTGTTAAAGCCGATCGTATTTCACATTACTCCGGCTAAATGTTGTTTGGGGAGGCAGTGTAGATGACCAGATAACCTTTTGTACTATTGCCTGCTCTGAGAATGCCCGTGGCCATTTGCGACCAGCTGACCTTTCCCATAGGTCTGCTGAATTTCTGGCTGACCTTTGACCTTTGACATTCACAACTTCATCTCTAGGCGTTTCTTGGAGCCGTTTGAATTGATGGGTTTTCCACCTGTACACTTCTGTGCTGTCAAAATTTGCATTGAGTTAATGTGTACCTGTATACATTACATATGGACGTTTGACAGAGGTGTGTGCAACTGCCATTAATCTCTGCGATGTGATCAAATGTATTGTATATGTAAATAGTTTGAAGATATACTTAGTAGATACATTGTATAGACATGCTTCCAGCTTGCCAGTAAAAAGGGCACCTCTAAGGTGTGGAGAGAGCCTGATACTCTGCTAAGTAATCAAACTTCATTCATTGCTTCACAGTAGTATTTAGGACGGTTCAATATTGGTTTTGATTTGGCAATAATGAGTTAAATCACATCCTGAATGAAACGTTTAGTTTCTAAATTATGGAGAATGTATTTTCCTCTCCAGTAACTCTTAAACATAAGGTGAGCGACTGCAGCCTTCCCAGGAGAGCAGCTGTTGTGTTTGAGTTAGAGAAGCTCCCACTCACTCACTCACTCACTCACTCCTGACTGGAGTGGAGGAGGTGAGACGAGTCCTGCTGTGACTGATGTGTCTGAGTGAAACCTGCTGACGGCTCCCTCTCCGTCTCTCCTTTCCCTCTCTTCACCCCTTCCCCTCTCCCTTCTTCATCTTCCCTTACGCTCCCTCCTCGACAGTGTTCAGCGTCGACTACAACGACGACCTGGACACCCTGGTGAGTGGCTCGGCCGACTTCACCGTCAAAGTGTGGGCTCTCTCAGCAGGGGCATGTCTCAACACGTTCACCGGGCACACGGAGTGGGTCACCAAGGTAGGCTCACCTTACCCCCCATGTTTTTCCATCTTTGCTCATGCTTTTCGGCGCTGCGAGAAGACCTTGTGAAGTTGGTGAATGGCAAGTTTCCAGTTGAATGTAAATTTGCTCGCTTGTTTGCTCCCTTTCCTTACTCCAGGTTATTCTTTCAATGAGCGAAGTGGAGTCCATGATGCACAGTCCGGGGGATTACACCTTACTGAGTGCTGATAAGTATGAGATCAAGGTAAACATGATTGGACTTGTCTGTCGGACTTGCTAAGACCATGAATTTCCAGATATGTTAATATGCACTCCACCCACAAGGGGTCTCTAAAGGCTTGTTTTAACACCGGCCGGAGTGTCATCCATGGAGTCGGCTTGACCAAATAGTGGGGTGGTTTGCCGTCTCACACTGAGGCAGTAGCAGTGGATTCATGTGCATTCTGAGGAGATCTTGAGGAGCAGGGCCTCAGTTGAGTGGCTCAACCATAGTAGCATTGTTAGCTTTGTAATTAGCGATATCATCAAATAGACTCTCAACTTTGCCGTGTCTTGATATCTTTAATCACACAGCAGTTAACAGATTTTTTTAAATGGCTTAATGATGCTGTGCTCCCTTAGGTCTGGCCCATCGGCAGGGAGATCAACTGTGAGTGTTTGAAGACCCTGGCCGTGTCAGAGGACCGCAGCGTCTGCTTGCAGCCGCGTCTGCAGTTCGACGGGCGCCATGTCATCTGCAGCTCCGACCTGGGCGTCTACCAGTGGGACTTCGCCAGCTTTGATATCCTCAGGTAACCCCCAGAACTGTCGCCATGGCTGCCAGCCTCGGCAACCGTCTCCTCGCCGTCTTAGCTCCCTCGTGAGCAGCTTTTCTCCGGAGCTTTGGCACGGTCACAGCAAGCAGATTGAGATTAATGGAAAGACTAAATATCATGGCCTCTCTGTTATTTTTTTCCCTGTGGTTGTGATGTTACTGAAGTAAAACCAAATAAAGATGGATTGCATTTTAAGTACCAACATAAAGCAGCCTGTTCCATGTCTTGACACTAACACCAAGTTACCTATCTGTGTTTTATCTCCCGATCCGTTTGCCACGCCGCGGTGCTCAGGGTCATCAAGACGCACCACATGCCCAACCTCTCCTTGCTGAGCTTCGGCGAGGTGTTCGCCCTGCTGTTCGACCACAGCTACCTGTACGTGATGGACCTGAGGACTGAGGTCATCACGGGCCGCTGGCCGCTGCCGGCCTACCGCAAGTCAAAGCGCGGCTCCAGCTTCCTGCCCGGCGTCACGGCCTGGCTCAACGGACTGGACGGGGACAATGACTCAGGCCTGGTGTTTGCCACCAGCATGCCCGACCATAGCATTCACTTGGTACTGTGGAAGGAGAACGGGTAGAACAGGCAGTGTGCAGCCTGGCAAAGACAGAACCAGGAGGTCACCATCACTGGTACTGTGGAAGGAGAACGGGTAGAACAGGCAGTGTGGAGCCTGGCAAAGACAGAACCAGGAGGTCACCATCTCTGCAAGAGGAGGGGGGGGAGGACAACCAAGGGTGCTCTTTGACTTCAAACAAAGACATAAAAATAATCGAAAAACGGCCAACTTAGATATTGCATGGACCAAAGTCTTCTCGTTTTTTGGGTTTATTTTTATTATTTTAGTTATTTTGCTTTTAGGTTCTACAACTGTTTGACACACTTGCAGTTTCATATACACACACATGCAGTCTGCTTTTAGATAGTGTGAGTAGAGCGAACTGGAACGCCAGCTGTGTCAGCACGAACTCGGCGTGGCGTGGTGGTTATGTAACCTGGCCTTCGGGCCTGTCCAGCGTTACTGATAAGGGAATAAACTTTAACACGAGGAAGACCCTGAAGCTCTGCACCCAACCACCCCACCTTGGTCCTGAGAGTTCGTGTCGGCCGTCGATCCACAACACAGGAAGCCATCGCCACGATCACCTCATTACATCACACATTTGACTCGTACTACTACTGGAGAGAAAAACATGGAGGAGATGTTGCCTTAAAGTAACACTTTTTTTTCTTTGGGGGGGAGGGGGGCGGCTAAACACCCCTTTTTCAACAGTTTTGGAGACGTGAAGTGTCCGTCTATTCATGGAGTCATCCATTCATAACAGTACAGGTTTCAGACTTCTCATTAGAACCAGTAAACCACCACACACTGTCATAAGCGTCAAGCATGGCAAAATAAAAGCCCTTGGGTTGGACAACATTTAGCTCTTCCTCTGTCCTTCCTTTCCCTCTATAGGAAGCAATCCTCAGTTTTTTTAAAAGCATAATCTTCAGTCACCGTGTGCATCTTTACCAAGGTATGGGATTTCCTAACGTCTCCATTTTGAGAATGATACTTTCTTTAGTCTTGTGCCTTTCTTCCACAAACACACTTACCTTTCCAACATCTGAGCCATTCTAGTGGAGGTGCAATAACACATCCGTACAGAAGCGTTGGCAGGAAGTGTATTCATAAACCTGCCCTGTATCTTAATAGCTTTGAAGACTTCTCACACAAAGTCACATTACTGAACCAGTATATCTGTAGTGTTTTTTTAATCGTTTTTAAGTATTTGAGCAACTACCGCTACCTAAACTCTGCACAATTGGGTCAACAGCCAGAAGCACGGGTCAGGCAGTGAAGTTATTTGGCCTAAGGCTTTTCTACCGGACATGCTTGCTCTCCTCTCTGTACCAGTAGTTGGTTCTGAGTTAATCAGATTGGGTTGGTTAATTAGTAAAAGGTGTGGCAGGTGGGTTTAGGTGTTTGGTAATGCTGTGGAATACATAGTCATAGTACATGACTTTAAAAAGTCTTCCATTGTCTTTAATGCAGACGGTAAACTGAAAGAAATGAGACTGCATGTCACAAATGGCAAAATACTGTATGTGTGTGTGTGTGTGTGTGTGTGTGTGTAGGGTGGGGGTTGTGAGTGAGTGAGTGAGCAAGGCACTGTTTCAGCTCTTCTTCTGCCATAGTACACAATCAGACCATCTCAAAGCGTGTGATGTTGGCTTGGCTAGATGTTTATAAAATTAAAATAAGCTGCCTTTAAAATAAATGAAAGTAGCAAACTCTTGCACAATCTTTTTTTGTTCCCTAATGTTTCTGCTTTAACAAATGACCAGGGAGAAATCTATGTAGTCTGGGGTGAAAAGCATTCATAGATTTGGTGAGCTGATAGACTATGAAAGCACTTTTAAAACACTGCACAGGTGTGGCCGTTTCCTGTATAATATGAATATGCACACACTAGGCATCCTGAAAGCATCTCAATAGTCAAGGCTACAGAGACTGCACCTCGTGGAGCTAAGTGGTATTTAATACACAATTCGGTGTCATTTAAAGCTGATGATGTACATACTGGACTGCAACCCCCAAATGAAGAGGCGTTGAACAAAGTGTGTTGCCATGGCAATACAAAGTGTCAGTAGAACACAAATCACATGCATTGTCACAGGTTACTACTTCATGTATGTTAAGACAAAATATACACAATCATATAAACAAACATTTCGAAATATAAAGTAAAAAAACTGAAACACACTGATAAATACATATATATTTATACATAGGCAGGGCTGCTTTTGTAAAGAAGGTACAGTTGGGTGGTAGTGAGATTAGCTGATCCAAATTGATATGAATAAAACAAGATAAAACTACTGGCGCTGGTGTCAAATGAAAAGGGATGACTGTAGAGGCAGGTGCTCCTGGGATAATTAATCAGGATTCATTTTCATTAGAGGCAGGTGCTCCTGGGATAATTAATCAGGATTCATTTTCATTTAGGTAAAGTTTATCACGCCTGCATTAAGCAAACACGGTCCTCAGTTTCTTTTCTCACATTCATTTTGATATCAATACATCTGGAGAGGATGTCACACTTCAGTGGCAATTCAGATGTCTCCATCAAATTTACGTCTAATGTGTCAAACGTGCTACTGCTTGCAGGGATATGTGTCTGCAGAAAACACATGAGCATTTATTGTCAATGGTTTAAAGTTTCAGATATTTCACTGATGCAGAAAACTATCTGCTAATGTCAGCAATAAACCTGCAAAGTTCTGAAAAATGAACTTGAAGCAACTTGGGTTATGTGAGTAAATCAAAGCTGTGTTGTTACAACGGCAGTTCTAAACTATAGCAGCCTATTCTTTTTTTTTACCCGGTTTTATGAAAGATCTCTGGTGTCTCACTGTTTCCTAAGGGAGGACTCTGTGTGTGTGTGAGTGTGTATATGTCTGTGTGTGTGTGTGTGTGTGTGTGTATATGCTTGTAAGTGTGTGTGTGCATCTATCCTGAAGGTGTCCAAATGTCTACAATCTGTACAGTTTCCACAAAAAAAGCATTTTTTTTCTCCAAGCTTGTTCATGTGGCACACCGTTTAAAAACACTGAATTACAGATAAGTGGTAACAATGATATAAAAATTAAAATAAATAACTCACCCACAGATTCGAAATTGGCCTCATAAACACTTTAGGGGAGGCAATTTTGACACCATGCATAGCATGGCAATTTTGACTTCATTTGGATTTTAATCAATGAATCGGATCAAAAGCTATTAGTCCGTTAACAACATTACAGGTCATTTTCAATAAATTTTTTCTTTGATGATAGCCTGCTAGTTCTGTGAGGACGGTTAAGACAGTCTTCATTAACCAAATTATTCCATTATTCTTCATTGAGAATATTTTATCTTGCTAAGATTTAAGGCCAAGAACTAATGTAGCTGAACTAAATTTTCAAAAGCACATTCTCAGTGATATGAAACAAGATCACTTGCTAACACTGCTACTGTATAAGCTCACAATAGAAACAAGAACAAAAAGTAGCTCAATAGGTTTGTGGTACCGATTCTTCACAGTCACAGCTTGGTTTACAGCTGTTCTAGTAATAATGGCTTACTGGATCAATCTCTTTTCCTTACGTTAACAAACTCTTTTGTTCGGTCCTGGAAGAAAATGTGATAATATGTTCACATCTAGGCCGAACTTGTACCACCATATTAATAAAGCTGAACGGTTTAAACTAAAATCACTACTCTGTAGCGATTAGTGGTTTCCATAATTATAAAGTTTTAACATGGCTGGGCTTGACACCCGTAATGGTGTTGACGAGGGTCTGTTTTCTGAATATGTGCGGTATAACAGAACGACCTGGACATGTGTTACTGTCCCAAACAAAAATCAATTTGAGCTCAGGTGATCATCTACTTTGTGTACTGGATCCAGGACTGGCACATATGTGGAGCTAAATTAACCGTTTATTGCTCTCGCCCTGTTTGACATGCCTGCACTGGAGAATGCAGAGGTGACCATATACAGTATTGAAGGGACCGGCATAGGTCATAAGAATATGCCATAGTCAATAATTAAATGATATTATACCTAGTAATGATTGTTACTTTTATTTGGATTTAACTAGCATGCAAACAGTTTCTGGGTGAATATACTCTTGGGCTGACCTGGGGAGTGAGGTGAGATATTAGACTCACCTCCCCCCCCCCCCAGGTCGAGACAAAGAGCCCGGCACCCATGGCCCATTTGAATAGACGGTAACACCCCTAAACTCAGCTTTTAAGAGCAAATCCTACAAGGAATAGATCAGATATACTGAGGTGAAGTTCTGTGAGGGAGGATGGATCTGAAAGTCTCTGTCTCACAAATGGTCGGCCGCCATTCTTCAAGAATAAACCTGAATCCTGACTGATCAAACCTAAGACTGAATCTTCAATATATGGTATAAAACTAATTACCATCAGTATATATCAATATCCAGTATTAAGGCTATAAGGGAGAGTAAGACAGAGCAAACCATTTTGTAACACTGTCTATGTCTCAGTGCAAGTAATAACTACATAATTACTCAGCGAATTCAAGGGTCATGTCCCAAAGTCATGTGCAGACATAGGTTATATGACTCTTACACGCGAGATGATGAGCAGAAATTTCAAGTTTTTCCAAGGATGGATTTATGGTTTTGTGTCAGTAAGTACCTCCAGATTTACAAATAAATAGTGTGCAGGTGAACCTGTTGGATCTGCAGTAGACTATTAAAACAGTCTAGTAAAATACAAGCAGGGGTTCGACTCCGTTTTATCCGAACCCAGACTTTTGGCAGACGTCCTCTCTTAACTAACACTGAGCAAATGTCTTCTCTCGTTAGCTTATGCATCACATCCAACTATACTTCTAGGCAACCCAACATGGGCTATACAGTGGCACATGCTCATTCACATTTAGCAGGAGAGGCATGTACACGCAGACGCCTTCACACACACACACACACACACACACACACACACACACACACACACACACACACACACACACACACACACACACACACACACACTCACAGACACATATACACACACGCTCACAGACACATATACACACACGCTCACAGACACATATACACACACACGCTCACAGACACATATACACGAGGGGCAAAAAGCATCCATCTAAGGCTGGGAGCGGGGGCAGCGGTAAGGGAGCTGTGTGTCTGTTCATGACCTCCTCGTATCCTTATGGAGAGGGGATGACCTTCAGCGTGTACCGCAGGCACAGCGGCGCAGCCACTGGCCTGAGTCACTTCATCTGTCCGTCCGTCCGTCCGTCCGTCTCTGCTCGCCGTCTGCGCCTGGCCAGCACACGTCCATCTGCGCTCCTCTCTGGTTCATCCGTCTGGGCGCCCACGCGTGGTCGTCGTCGTCATCGTCATCAAAGAGCTTTGGCACTGGTGTGCCCCCGAAAAAGCAGGAGGGGGGGCTTTTATTTGGGGTGGGGGTGTATGAAGAGGGGGGGGGGGGGGGGGACGACGGACGGTCTCCTTTTCACTCAAATGACATGAGATTGGCTGGTGCCTGGAGAAGAGGTCAGATATGATTTTGGTTTTAAAGACAAAAAGATTAGAGAACATTATGTTATGAATATATATTATATCAGCTATCATATAATATACATTTGTTATTAAAAGATCATTATTACAAAGAATTATTACAAAAAAAGATTTGTGGGAGGCACAGATGTGCTTGATAGATGTGCTTGATGAGAAGACTGGCTCTCTGAGGTACCTTGCGTTTCTTACTCCTGCTTGCCTCTTCAAGGCTTTTGTGCCAGAGGATGGCCGAGAATCTGGAACTCGTCTGGAACCTGTAAACATTCCCTGAAGAGAGCAGACACTGATTTAGTGTTTGGAGGGCAGAAGGAAAGCCCCCCCCCCCCCCCCCTCTGCTCCTGTCTTTCTTTCTGTTGGAGTTCCGCTGTTGATTGACCTTCTGGGTTAACAAGGGGACCTCCGACAATGATGTCATTATTTTTATATGGTGGGAGAGCGAGAAAGAGAGAGAGAGAGAGAGAGAGCGCTGTGCGGGGTTTACTCTACGTACTGACGGGTGGGAGAGAGAGAGAGAGAGAGAGAGAAAGGGGGAAAGAGAGAGAGAGAGAGAGAAAGAAGAGCACTGTGTGGGGGTTACTCTACGTTCTGATGTTTGGGAGAGAGAGAGCGAGAGAAAGGGAGAGAGAGAGAGAGAGAAAGAGAGAGAGAGCGCTGTGTGGGGCTTACTCTACGTTCTGATGTTTGGGAGAGAGAGAGCGAGAGAAAGGGGGAGAGAGAGAGAGCGCTGTGTGGGGCTTACTCTACGTTCTGATGTTTGGGAGAGAGAGAGAGAGAGAAAGGGGGAGAGAGGTAGAGAGAGCTGTGCGGGGCTTACTCTACGTTCTGACGGATGGGAGAGAGTGAGAGAGATAGAGAGAGAGCGTTGTGTACTCTGTGTTCTGATGGGTGCCGGCCTCACCTTTGTCTGGGTCGTTCAACTGGAAGATGTTGGGTCTTGCCGGGTTGTCTGGCAGAACCGCCATCCAGCCGATCACGGACACCGTTTTACAGGGAGTTGATTTGTACTGCAGAAGCAAGCCAGATGAGCCAGCATGACATCAGTCCCATAAGCACAATACCAGACCCACACATGCAGGGTCAACACAGAGTCTCTGCACATCTCACACGTTCAGCTGCATGTTCTTAGTGTCTACTTCTGTTTATTTCACAAATGGTGCTCAACACAAGACCGATGCAGAAGTGCCATTTTTGTTTCAAACAAATCTGATTGCAATAAATGCTTATTTCAGGCACACACGCACGCACGCACGCACGCACACAAACGCACACACAGACACACACACACACACACACACACACACACACAGAGAGAGAGAGACAGACTTGCGAGAGCTACTCACATGCTTCCTCTCTGAGGCCCTCAGCGCTTTGGTCCCATAGAGGCTCAGGGTCGAGCCGGAGAGAGACACCCAGTACCGTGTCCATGACGACAACTATACATCAGAATTTTGATTATAACATAATCAGTCAGTTTACCTTCGAGGTAATGCGTTAACCATGCAGATCTTACACTGGATTAGAACCAAAATGGTCACGTAAGCCTCAACTGTACACATGAGGATTATCTCATGGAAAATGGGGGTCAATGAACAAAGGCTCCGGTAGGACACAATGTGCATACAATTCACACTACTAGCAAAGATACAAGAACTGGCAAAACTGCTGATTGAAAAAGTCATTAATACTTTTGTTATCTTGTTGTATGCATTTAATTGTGTACATCTATGTATTCTGCACTTCACAATTTATATAGCATAGAAAATAGATAGCATTTTTAATGCTGTATAAATGTATGATGTACTATTTTTAAAAGTGTCTTATCTTCCCAGAATATCACCAGAAGTGTCTTAACCTACATTTCATTGCTGTCGGTCCCTTCTACTCCCCCATGACAGTCAATGAGCCGCTGCACTTACCCTGGGCTTCTTGCCCTTCTTCAGCAGGGGCTTCCGTCTCAGGGGACCCTCCATGGTGACGCTCCCCGCCTCCGAGGCTCCGCACACGGGGTTGAGTTGCGAGGGGCTGGTGGGGGTGAAGATGGAGAGCCAAGAGGGCTCGATTTAGGAAAACTTTGCCACTCAGAGACACAGAGTGCTGAGGATGATCGAGCTGATGGACTGACGACGTCTAGCCAAAAGCTGACGCGTGCCTTAAATGTGAAGGTATGGGCGGGCGTGAGCAATGCCAAAAGGACGTGTATTCATCATTACTCTACAGGGTCGAACGCAGGCTAATAGCACATTAGGAAAAGGGAAATGATCACCCAGGCCAGATAAGAGGAGCCCAGACTGGTGAGAGGATGTTGGGTGGTGGGGCTCCCTGAGGACACGCCAGAGGGAGCCCTTGCAGACAGGGAGGTGGAGATGGAGGACGGAGGCAGGCAGGGTGGAGTCTTGAGGGAGGTGGGGGTGGAGGGTGGAGGTTTGTGTCTCCCTTTGGGAGGTGCTGGCAGTTGTGTGCATTTGTATGGCTCATTCATCTTGTGCCAAAATGACAAGTGCTAAATGGTAATGAGAATCAGGCCTGTGCTCTCAATCAGAGCGAGATCTTTCTCTGCCACACAGACTTCTGAGGGGCCAAATCAGTCAGGTCGGAAGCGCATTGTTCACCATATTCACACCAACCCCACCATCACACAGCGAGACCCAGAGAGTGTCCTACAGACTCATTTGGAGATTAATGCCAGGACCCGCAATCAGAAAAGACTGCGCTACAGCATCATCTTACTACTGGGGAAAGAAAGGAGAGGCCCAGCAACAAGAGAGCAGTGGAAAGAAGAAGGAGGGAGAGAGAGAGAGAGAGAGAGGGCATGCACGTTTGGCTGACTGTGACCCCCCAGCCCCAAGATGAGTGACCTACTGCATGACCTTTGACCCACCACCTAGAAGAGCACTGTACCTGTAGATATAACTGCAGCTCTTGGGGGGGAGGCGTGGGGGGGCCCTCCAGTTTGGGCCTAGAGTGGCATACATGCGCCCCCTGTTCACACATGGTGGGCACAAGTCAGTCTAGTCCCCCAGACAGCCAACTTAAGTCATCAACAGGGCCATGATCATACGTACTTCCCTTTTCTCTTTTAGCGTTTCGGTCACCAATTATTGTCGATAGCATATATACATGAACAGACATCAAAACATATGTTACTGGGGTAGTGATTTAAAATAATCACAATAGACAACAAATATCATAATAGACAATACAAAATGAACACATCAGATGTTAGACAACAGATCAAGCTCACAACATCAGAACAACAAAAAAGATCAGGTCATGGGACATCTCAACGCAAAAGATGCCAAATGAGCACCTCACCTTTCTACTCCGGATGACAAGTCTTCATAGAAGGAGCTTTCACTGCTGTCTGCAGAGAGAGAGAGAGACATAAAGGAATGATTGGTGATGAAGGAAGACTTTAAAAGAGCCAAAGCAGGACCATCTGGCTGTGGTGGAAGTATTTACAATTCTCTGATTTGAAAAAAATTATGTTTAGCTTTTAACATTTGTTAAAAATCACATCCTGGTATTTCTTCAGAGAGATTAAACCAAAAATGGTTAGGCTGACCAAGTGCTAATCCGTTGGTGAAAGATGCGTTGGCGGGGTTGGGTCTAGCAGGACTCTGAGACTCCAGGAAGCTGTCGTCCAGCAGGTGGCGAGCTTTCTCAATGGGGAAAGTAGCACTCTTGCTCTCCGCAATACCAAACTGATACATCATACTGAGAGAGAGAGAAAAAGAGAGAGAGAAAGAGAGAGTGGATATTGATCAGCATGGAAAGCATTTTATCAAATCCACATCCCATTGTTGGGTATGTATGTATATGTGTGTGTGTGTGTGTGTGTGTGTGTGTCTGCAGTGTTTGCGAGGGAGACTGACTTGTTGCCGAGGCTGTGGCTCTTCCTGTGCCGTGAAGGGGGAGGGGTGGGCATGTAAACGGCCACGGACGCGTCGGGGCAGGTGGGCCTGCGGCTGTTATACCTCACGGATGCGGACACCTCAGAAGGACCTGGCGAAACGGAGACAGGAGTGAGCGCATCCCTGACTTTCTCGCCTCAGTGGCGTCCAGTCGTCCGCCGACAGTCTCATGAGGTTTCTCACAGAGCTGGAAATGGTCTACGAGTCTTTCCAGCGATGCTAGTGAACAGCACTCACTCTCTGCGATGTACATCTCAGGAGTGTATATAAGCATGTCCGGTAAAAACATGCTGGGATAAGTCTTTATCAGGAATCAAAACTCTCACTTTCACTGAGCCGGAGGAGGTTGTCCTGGCTAAGCTACATTTCATGCCAACAGACAAGGCCGATGTCCAAGAGCCAACACCTAACACATGGCATGACTAGCCAGAGCCCTCTCCGACTGACTGATAGACTGACTCATGACGTACTTCTTTTCCACCGGACCACCGCTGAGGCAGCCAAAACTGTCAGAGGCGGTGCGATCCATCAGGTAAAACCAAGCATGCCCGACATTTGAACATTGAGAAAAAAAGTGATCTTTCCAATCATAACACCGAGAGCCGTAAATGATTGTTCGCTTTGCTTGTGAGTCACTGGTCTCTAGGTCACAGTGGAGAAACACTCTACGTCAATTCTGCTTAGCGGACTGAGCCGCACCTGCGCTTTAATGAAGGTGGGCAGCTGCTCGTCATCCTCTGCAGCGCCCAACCACTGGGAAATGAACAACCTAACAACAACAAATCCACTCTGCAATCACAGAAAAACATGTCTGTGCACTTTTGATATGTTTCATTTATGCTGTTGTACAACAGATGAGCTTTGATCTTTCCCTTACTGTACATATTGTAGCTAGGTAGCACACACGGTCAAGTGACATATCTGCAATATGACATCTTCATTTTCATTTAGCGCTGCGCAGAAACAATCCGTCCCTCCAGTCCTCTCTGTTGCCATGACACAACGGCTACATTTAGAAGTTCATCACGGCTCTGTTAAACACACACGGCCCCCTGGGAAATGCGGTCATTTCCCCTTGCAATTATGCCTACAAGTCTGCTTGAAAAAAAATGAAGGGGTGCTGAAACACATGGGAACCCATAATTCATTGCTTGCATATCGAGGCCAGCTTTCTTCAATGGACTACCGTGAGTGGGCATGGAGCTGGTTTCCAACACACTCACTCCCTGTTTCAGGCCTGCTTTTAAATGTCTGTCACTGAGGTAACCCTGGGGGGGGGGGGTGCACTTTCATGGGCTAGATACCAGGCAGGCTGTTAAAGGTCTGAAATATGTCTCCATAAAGCTCAAGACAGAATGTCTATACAACTACCTTGCATGCCAGGTGGATGACCTATGACACAAATGTGTGTATTGAGGAAGCAGGCTCTCTCGCTGCGAGCCCCTTTTAACAATGTCAAGCTGTCATGCATCGAGGTAGACATGTGTTTCCATTTGTTCTCCCCAAACAGCTGAATTCAGTGTCAGTGGGTCATATCTTACGTGTGTGTGTCAGGAGCGTAGTCATGCACATCCGCGATCGGTCATCCAAGGGTAAAAGCTGTGTCTTTGAGAGTAATAATGATGAATAAGTATGATTTCAGCATGTTGACATTTTTTTATTTATTTGAAACAGCCAACTAGTCACTTTCTGCTTCCTCAGCCCACATGTGATGACTGTTCTCCCAGATGTTGAGGTCTTGACCTATCTCATCTGACCTATCTCCCAGCTTATGTAACCTTGCTGCCTACACATCCGAACCTGCCCTGGTTTTAGCATTCAGTAAAGCCACTGTGTTACACATGTAGAATCACATCACAACTCCTGCTTATTCAGTGGGGCTGTGGAAAAAGTAAACGCTGAAGGGCTGTGAGAGCTGGTGGATGGTGGGTACACTAGGTACACTAGTGCCCTGCAATGGTGTCATGTGCCTTTGCACAAACTTCCCCTTACAGGTACACACCATTCACAGAGAGAGCCTCTTTGCCACAGTCTACTGGTGTTGTGCACACCTTCATGATTTACGTCGAGTTACCCTTTACGCTGTTTGCTTTCAACCGCACTAGAGCCTCGAGGCACACACACACACACACACACACACACACACACAAAGGTGCTTTGACCATGCGTTGGTCTCTGAGACCCCTCCGCTCCACACCTCGCCACACCACCCGAGGCCTACAGCCAAACAGGAGGAGCAGTTTGGTCATTCTTGGCCGCTGCGGTCCACTGAGAGAGGCTCTGCTATGGAAAACACCATTGCCTGTTTGTCATTAGCAGACACACGCGCTCTGCTCTGCAGAACTCACTGCCTTCTGATGACCAAAACAGCTCAAGGAGAAGGGAGAGGGGAGGCTATTAATTGGCCCCGCAACATGAATGTTTGCATATCTGTGTGGGTGAGTGGTGGTTTGCCAAAAACAGAGGAACATTCTGGGAAAGATGCGCTGCATGCTAATTAACATGTAGCTCTGGCACACGCTTGCTAATCATTCGGTATGCTCCGGGTAGAAAAATAAATGAGATTGCTTAGACTTAGGCTTTTCGTTTCAGTGCCACATAGTCTGTTTTCTCTCACTCTGCATGCTGCTGCTCGTGTGGAGACTTTGAGTTGCACTACCTCATCTTCTTGGCCGTGCCCCTATGAGGTTTGTACATCAGCTAGTCCAGCGCAGTTAAATCATGTTACATAACAGAAAGTAAACTAAAGGATTTTGGACAAGACTGCAGTCCACATGACCGGATTGCTCTTGTACAAAACAGACAGAGGCCCCTGTGATGTCCCTGTCCTCATGGCCCCCACTGTGGAGACTGAATGCTGCTAACGCTAGGCGGTGCTAACGGTGGCTCTGGTTAACTCAATAGAAATAACAGTAATGTCGATAGAAAGATTAACTGCACCAAAACAAGTGGCGATGCCTTCTGGCCAAGTCATTACAGGGTTTGTCATTATAGGAAACGGTGGCAATAATATTTGGCGGAAAAAATAATCACACATACTAAATTGGAAATGATGTCCTGTCATTGTTAATTCTGGCTTGGCTGGAAAATCTGCATACAACAGTTTAATAGCATTTGCAGGGACCGGGCTATATTTGGGAACCGTATTAGTTAATCTCACTTCTTCTTTGTGGGGCCAGAAGGGAAATTACACTGAAAACATGGTGCCTCAGATACTTCCTGTGGCCCGTGTGATGAGAATAAAACGTGCTGTAAAGGGGCATGGAGAGGGTGCACGGTGCCCTGGTAACCATGGCAACTTTTTTTCAAAACAACACACATAGCTCAGTCACGGAGAGCTCGAGCCGTGGCTTTTACATGGAAAAAGGCCTAGGTTACAATCCTCAAGAGCCTTGCTCGGAATGATGAGGACATTAGGCCATTCTCTCTACATCATTATCGCAAAACGCAGTACATGTAGTTCGCGTGACTAGGGCTTGCTGACCCAGTTGGATGCATTTTACTGTGCTTTGCTTCCATTTTCAGAAATGTGATCCTGGCGTCACATGATCAGGACACGAGCCCAAAGGCAGTTTGCTTGATACCACCCTGGTGGAACAAAGTCGGAGTAGACACCAGCGACTTGAAAGCTCTCGCAGGGAAAATCTCTTGACAAGCCGAGGCCTCCTTTTCTGACTCTGATCCCGCGCTCTCCCAAAGCCTCTCTGATGTTCCCTCATATATTAATGTCTGTGCACCCAACCCCCCCGATCCCTCTCCCACCACCCCACCCCCACTCCTAACCCCCACATTTTGCCACTTAATTCCCATGGATGCATTCCAATCTTGTTAAGTCACCTCTCAGCTTTGCACCTAGAGCAGAGAACTGTGTGTGTGTGTGTGTGTGTGTGTGTGTGTGTGTGTGTGTGTGTGTGTGTGTGTGTGTGTGTGTGTGTGTGTGTGTGTGTGTGTGTGTGTGGGTTGGGGTGGGGGCAGGGGGGTTCTGTTGATGTTTGTGCTCACAAATCACAGATCTCTAAAATCCATCTTTAGCCTATAGATGGTGACCCCCTGCTGCTTTGAGGACCATGATGGGCGAGCTCGGTGTGGAGAGATGACTATATGTGCAAAGTTGTTATTTAGGAGTAACGGCTAGCTGGGGAGCCCTTGAACGTGGCCTCATGTGTTTTTCAGATCCACGTCAGAGCCTCGCTGGCCTCACCCCCAGACTCAAAGGAGTGCCTGTCATATCCATCAGGGCCCTCCAATAACCATCCCCCTGCCTGCTGTTCTAGATGGACAGTGCACTTTTGTTGCAGCGAGAGCATTTCACCACGGCAGGGACTCCCACCTACGTAAGATGGACGCCATCCGAACGCATGCCAGGGCGGGAGGGAGGGAAGCTCCCCGTGACTAAAAAAGGTCATTTGTAGGTTACCGCTACGCCCAATGTGCTCTATGGCTTCACAGGTTTAACAGCCCGTCTCTCTGGGGGCACTACTCAGCGGAATGATTTATGGCCGAGGATGTGACTCGGAGCCGGTTGGAGGTTCGAAGGACCCCACGGACCCAAAGGGCCAGCAGGAATATAGAGGGTTGCAACACAGATAGACACAAAACCTATGCACACATGCACACCATATTCTATAATAATGTTTGTTCAAGAAACATGTGTACACACACAGCAACATCAGCAAGTGCCAACATCAGCATTCATTGTTAGATAAAGTTAAAGTCTCTAAACTTAAAGTCAGGACTCATACCTGCAAGGTCTTCTTTAGAGGAGGCCATTCGTGGTGAACTATTTCCTGGCTCAATCTTCAGAGACAACCTATAAACCATACAGAGGAAGCAAAGAGATATTGAGATAAAAAAAAAATGCACTGCACATTTGTTTCCCTAGATGTAGCCAAGTACTTTTTATCCAGGGATAAATGGGGATCATTAATGCAGACTTCACATCAGCCAATGTCTGAGTGGTTCTACACTGTACCTCAACAATATTTATAGTACTACATCCTGGTTCCAAACTTATATCCTTAGAACTTATCCTCATGGTGCTTACACCAGGGGTTTGTTTATTGTGTTTGGACTCAGAAAATAAAAAAGTCAAACTGATAAATTTAAGCATTTTTTTCTTGCCCATAAAAACACCTTAAAATGTCAAAATGTCATAATGGTTAAACTTAAAAGACATATTCCATTCATATGTCATGAAGATAAATTATTATCTTTATTATAGACTTTAACAAAGTTATTACACACACTGATAAAAATATGGCTTAAAAATAATTGAGAAAATCCTTATTCTGTCCAGAAAACGATCAAGGATAAATACCAGTATCGCTCCAGAGGCCGTTATTGGACAATCATAAACAATGCAACTAACCAATAGCATCATTGAACTAAACAGTAATTAATTGAGGCAGGCCACTTGTTAAGAGAAAAAGGCCATATACAAAATGTTTTTTGTCCATTATTTTACGCATATGGTCCATCACCAAAGTAAAATGTATATTCATATTATATATACAAGAGATATCTATGTCCCAATGATTCACTGAGAGAAGAGTGGATCTTAGTGAGCTATATTATCATGTGGCATAACATCATAAATAAATAAATAAATAAATAAATAAATAAATGTGAGAAAAGCCAACATTAGAATTTGACTGACAGGCAAATGGGTTTCTAATGTCCAATGCGAGCCAGGAATTACCCCTTAAAATGAAACCAACCGCAAATTCTGTCCATTTGTCCAACTTTCCTTCTGCACTGTTTTCGTTGCAAGGACACGACGACCGTAAAGAAGTCACAAATATCAGATGTGTCACCCGTTGAATACATCCAGAGAAGATTCAGAGTCTTGGCCAATAACCAATACAAACAATATTATCGTGACTCAAAACACATAAAACCAAACAACCTCAAAAACAAATGACTAGTTGGCAATACATTCAGAGATTAACTAAATATGACATTTCAGAGATTGAAATGATATGATGTAAACTTGGAACATTTATTTTCAGATTAGTATTTTGTGTTAATATTTAATGTTTGTCTTTCCACCAACAAGCCTGGACCGTCTGGGCACACTGGTTCATCATTACAGTGGCACCTGGGCACCATTTGAAATAGGAAGGTTCCAGACTGTGGCCAGCATGGTTACCTCAGGATGGTTACGCAACCGTGCTCTGCACAGAAGAGCCAGTCTAGTGGACTTCTGATGACGTTCACTCACCTATTTCACCAAGCAGAGCTCATTCGCTACATATGTGTTATTAGCCACCTAGCTTATCAAGCAAACAAACTCACAAACAAACAAAGCAGTCCTACCCAATCATGCCAAATCAAATGAGAGGCAAGAAATTTGGCTTTGGCTTTTGACACTGGCTTCTATCCTATCCAACGTACAACACAGGGAGGATTATACAATTCATCTCCCGTGAAAATTGATCTCCACCATTTGAGATAAAGGAACTGACCATTTGTTCCATTTCTGGAAAAACAACATGGATGCCTCTGTTTGCACCACTAAGTGTGAGAAAAATCTACATGGCAGGCCGACTAGATAGCCAGGAAGAGTTACAGAACCCCAGAATGTCCAGGAGGAAAGTGAGGCCCTCGCTAGACCACAACTATGCTTGTAAAGAGACAGCCAGACATATCAAATCCATTGGAAAATTGTTCATTCAGAGAAAGTATGGAAAAAGTCTTTACAGATGCGTAAAACAGCAGGCTTTCCCAGCGCCGTAGCCACTGCAGCACTTATTTCCTAATGAACTCGGAGTTCCGCAGGGGTAAACAACACGTCTGGTCCTCCAGCACTCAAACAATCAGGTGTACTCAAAAGGAATGGTCTAACTCGTTTTGAGTTCTGCCGAGTTCTGCATGTCACGACAGAGAGGAAAAACAACAGCATGGTCTGCTTCAAGATGTTACAGAGGGTCGCGTGTCCCTGTGTGACCCGGACTTTCGGTCGCACCATGACAATGTGACGAAGATGGAGTTGGGCTTTGCAGCAATTGTCAAGATGGCAAGCAGAGAAAGGTTCAGGCTCTTCATAATGTTTCTGGAGAATTGGACATGAAAAGATTGCGTCATGGACTTTTCAGCATCTCTGCCCCTAACACTGAATATCACACTTCATTAATCCATTGCACGCCAATGCAAACAAATGGCGTCATTGTGCCGGTCACTGGGGTGGAAGGTTCTGCATGTGGGTGATCCCTTTGTCCACCAAAACAAACACCTCAATGGAGAGAACTACGTCAATGTTTACTCGCCGTCACTGTGTGTAAACACAGTTAAATACTGATTAGACACAACAACTGTGAATGATATGACAAGAACTGAAATGACCCTTAAAATGAAATGTCTTTGAAAGGAATTGAAATATCTTTTTCCTTAACCAATGTCACTTATGTAATGAAACTTGTTCTCAGATTTGCAAAAAAACAGAACAAATATGGCACACGGAATAGAAGAGAAGACTGGACATGTTGTTTTGCATTCGATGTAAACATTGGACACGAGGGACATGTGGGTCAGTGGAAGGCTGATAGGCCTCATTTCTGCACTTCGAGTTTGTTCTTGTTTTGTTTGATCCTCTGTCTTTTATATTTCTGCTGTTGTATTGTTCTGTTTGTCTTCGCACATGTAAAGCGTCTTTGAGTATTTAGAAAAGCGCTATATAAAAATAAATTATTATTATTATTATTATTATTATTATTATAACTGCAAATTATACAAATGGAGCCTTTTTGTGCAGCTGCCAACGCTAATCCAACTCCAATAAAACTAATAGTGATAAAAATGGATTGTGAAGCAGATTGTTAGAGGGGAATTATTCAGTGACAACATAATAAAAACATCAGCTGCCAATGCTCTGATTCGCCAAAAAATTTTTAAAAAGAAGATGCAGACAGATGGAAAAGTCCTGCGTTTCTTCCCAAAGTGAAACAAAATCATTGTGTTATTGTTCTCTGGCATTTGACTATTGAAATGCTTTTACCTGAGGGTGTGTTTTTGACCACATCAATGCAACAACTGTTAGACAGACCTGACCTGTGTTTCCTGCCCAGGCGTCTCGCCCTTCCTCTACTCCCCTTGTCTCCGGCACCCTAAATCACTTTCATTATCATAGCTGGCTCACGTGACTCGGAGCCCAAGGCACTGGCCTCAAAGACCCATCTTAAGAGAGCCGTAACACAGAGCTTGGGGTTGAGTGACCTCCCCATTGGCCGGACTCGCAACCACTTACTTGAAGTTGTCATCCTCCACAAACTTCTGAAGTTCCTCAATGTAGCGCACTGACATCAAGTACTTCTGCACATGGGGAAGGGTCACAAGGTGATCTGCCAGAGAGCAAAAGAAAGAGGGGGAGAGAGAGAGAGGAAGAAGGAGAGAGAGAGAGAGAGAGAGAGAGACAGAGAGAGGAAAACAGATGGTTGGACACAGAGAGGCACAAAAAAAAAAAAACCTTGAACAAGCCCTTTCTGCTCTCTAAAGGGAGAGTCTAAAAGGGAGAATTTGACGCTAGTTGCAGTCAGGGGGAATGGTTATGATTAAAGACAATTAGCCCATAATAATCATCCTGTTCATTTCTTTCCCCTTCATTCTTTCCTACTGCTCACCCGACCCAAATGTCTAATTGGTGCGGTGTACACCGACACATGTACACGGTGCTTCCGCGTGCACTGGGGCTCGGGGGGGGAAGTCAGAGGGCTGTGTGGCAATGTCAGAGGTTCTCTTCATATGACATCACCCACGTGTGTCCTCCGCACATGTGCCCAAGCTTCTGGAACCCGCCTGCATCCTGTTGAGCCTCTTGCTGGGCTCAGTGTTGGCAATTGGCATGTCCGAAACTGCTCAGAGTCCCATGCCAAGGGATTACTTTATTTAGACAACATGATGAGGTAATTGCTATAACGCAACTTGACACCACAGTATTTCTTGTGCCCAGAAACAAATGCCCCCCCACCCACCCCCGCCCCTCGCTCCTTTTCGTTCTTCTTCTTCTTCTTTGTGTATTCAACTGTCTCCGTGTTGTATTTGTTTCACCAGGCCCGGGATTCCAAAGGAGAAGGAACTCTCTAAACATTATTGAGACTCTTTCAGGTTCAGGAACGTTGATCGTTTCCTGTTGCCCTTTTTTCGAAAGCCTGTTTTTTGTTGTCTCTCAACAAAAAAAAAACTAAATCGGAGTCAGGAGTTAACTGACGACTTCAGTCCACTAGCCTGCCAGCTCCCAGAACCGCTCTCCAGAGGAGGGGTGAAACTGGGGATATGAGCTTCAGAAATGGACAGGGTCGCGAGCCAGGTCCTACCTCCGCAGGACTCCACACGGGCCTTCAGTGAACGTGAAAAGCCCCATGAAACACGAGATGTCCAACAATCAAGAACATGGGATGAATTAAACAAAGATTACGTAAATGCGGTATTACAAATTTCGCTTTGAGAGAACACAGACACACACAAACACATGTGCACGCCTCTGACGGCCAAGTGAACAGAACAAGGCAGAGAAACGTGCAAAAGGGAAGGGATTTTTCAAACAAACCTGACAAGAGCCACTGCCCAGCTAGCTTAAGCTGCTAGGCTGTTAACATTAACAACTACTGTGTATCCTGCAGCACATCATTTATCACTGTCCAGCTGATTAAAGCATACACACTTTGTATAATTCAGCACATTGCGGTGTGTGCAATCCAGTGAATGTTTGTCTGAGGGAAGGTTACAGGAGGACACTCACCATACTTGCCGGAAACCTGGAGGTCCGAGATCACCCGCAGGAGATTGTTCATCTGATTGGTCCTCTGCTCAGTCTCTAGGATGCTGTCAGACGCGGGATAGGCCGAGTCAATGTAGATCATGTCCAGAAGGTACATCCCTGCAGAGAATATCAGTGAACAAAGGTTAGCACCTTCCCACAGAACACCGAAACACAAGGGGAAACTTTTACAGCATCCTCAGTTCCAAGTGTTTTTCTGTCTGCAGGCTTTTCTCATTTACAGTTCATACATTAACACAAAAAACGTCAAAGCAATCAGCTGGCAGGAAACCCAACAGAATATGTCCACAACAAAACCTTTGATGGCCAGCGTTCAATAACAGCTCATTATTTGAACTTTTTATGAGCTGTCCACGTATCCACGTAATCCTTCTCATAGGATTAAAGTTTGTATCTTTTAAGAGGTTACAGAGGCCTGCCAGAACATGATTTGTTTCACCTTTCTCCAATATGTCTTAAAACCTACGTAGTGCTGTTGACCACAGTACAGAACAAACACAGCCGCTGGGCTTTGTGTAAACTATTAACAGTTCTCCTGTAAAGTCAGAGGGAAATGAGTTAAGAATAAGTGCAGGGGAAAAACAGAACATAAATCACAAAAGGAACAACACGCGAGAACTTGTGAGTTGCAGCCTTCATTCAACCGTGACTGTGTACACAAGAACATGGATCTGTATTTGTATGCATTCATTCCTTCATTGTGTCTGATGGTGTCTGTTGAAAAGCTCTCGAAAGAGCAAGAAGAATGGAAGAGTTGCGCAACATCGTCTGAAGAAACAAACAAGAAGGACACAGCTGTCTGGGAATTCGCATCTGAAAATGAAAGATCTTGAAGTTGAATTGTATTCATTTGGGTTTGCAGACTTGTTCAGTTTTTACAATACTCTTGGTCTATGTGCCATAAAAAAAAGAAAAAAAAGAAAAAAAAAGTTGCCTCATAACTTTCATGTGGATGAAATCAAAACAATACACAATACTCAAAAACTCAGTGTACAAGTACTAATACCCAGAAAAAGTGCTTCGGGGCAACTCTTGCTTGGGAAATCTATTCCGTATGAGCTCATAGGAACCCTAATATGTTTGAGCATCACACAATTACGGCAAACTAGAAGCTTTATGAGAGTCTCAGGCGGCTGTCATCAGGGTGGGGGTGAGGGATAAACATGATTAGTCAAGTTGAAAAAACACATTTGGCCGCGGGGGTACGAGCTCCCACCACAGGAGGGAACAGAGGTCACAGCGTTGCACCTTTCAAAACATGTCGCGTGTGGGGAGAGGTTTGTTATGAATGAGCTTTGTGTGTGTGCGTGTGCGTGTGTGTGTGTGTGTGTTTGTGTTGGTGTGTGTGTTTGTGTGGGTGTGTGTTGGTGTGAGTGTTGGTGTGTATGTGTATGTGTATGTGTGTGTGTATGTGTGTGTGTGTGTGTGTGTGTGTGTGTATGTGTGTGTGTGTGTGTGTGTTCGTTGGGGTGGGATGCCAGTTGTAAATACTGCAAATGAAAGGAGTGCATGAGGGCTTGCCCATCTTTGGCTGTCATAGACTCCATCGTCACACAGATACTCATTATTTCATAGAATTATGCCATACACTCTATGCGATACACATCTTGTTGTATGGACCTTATCCAACAGTTTAAGCCTCATTGCAGTCATTGTTTAAAGGTCTGTCTTCTCTGTCCCCATTAACAAAGATCACTGCGGAAAATCCCGTACCACTGAAAGACATGAGGATTAGGATTAAGACGCAGCAATGCCAAGTTAGAGATGAGATGACCTCAGTTCACCTGTTGGCATATGATGATGCCCAATATGACTGGCAGAATTAGAGCCGACACCAACCTCAGTATTCACCACCAACTGCCGTTACTGGCAGAGCATGGACTGCAGCCTCACCTCCTTGTGACTCAGTGAAGAACCCCACCACCACACAATGGAAAAACACGTTGCATACAGCGCAACCAGACAGAACATTCACGACTGCACCAGATGCAACACACAACACTCCGCCTACCTACCCATACAGAGAAAGTAATGACTAGCCTGTCCTGCTACTTCGACATGCTCTGCCTTTTCTCCAACAAATGTCCCTTCAAAAGGGCCACATTTGAAGTGATAAAGACTTAAAGAAAGCCAGCACTGCTGCTTAGATCCACTTAGGAAAAGGAAAACACGTGTGGAAAAAATAATCAATCATGACTGTGACAACAGGAGAATAAGGTCCACTGGTTCATTAGTCTGAGTGCCAGCCGCTTTTGCCCAGTCTGAGGAGGTAAGTTGTAGGAGGGCAGGTAGTCATAGGAGTGGTAAGTAGTTTAATGGTTTGCCCTGGTAATGCCAGCCTTTGAAGTGTTTCAATGGAAGTAAGTACCTCATCAGCACTCAATAAATCTTGTCACTTTTATCATATGTGAAAAGAGACTGCACTAATTTGCTCAAACACAAATCTCCAAAACAAATACGGAGCCAGGGTGTCCTCATTGTTTGGTCTCATATATATATATATATGTGTGTGTATGACTGGATAAGGCCAGAGACACACCAAACCGACTGTCGCCAGTGTCTTTGCCAAAAAACTGCACTTGAACACACTGCAAAGACTACAGCCAATGTAAATGTGAATCATGCTCATGTCTTCTGGCTCTGCCCAGACATTGTTCAGTTTTGGGAAGATGTGCACTTGATTTTGGCCAACATCCTGGGTTACGAAGTACCTAATTCATGTATAGTAATGTATTTTGGTAATATGGCTGGAAATATTGTGGCAAGAACAGACAGATACTTGTTCAAAATCTTGATAGCGGCCTGCAAAAAAGCCATTACAAAAAGATGGTATAAACCAGGTCCCCCAACTCGAGATGAATGGCTGAAAATTGTGAGTGAGATGTATGTGATGGAACAACTAACACACAGATTAAGAGTACAGGCAGAGCAATGTGAAGAGAAATGGGTGAAATGGACTCTATTTAAATGTCAATGACAGGTTGATGTTTGAAAACTGTATATGTCTCAGGATCACTTTGTGGAATCAATGCAATCCAGCATGTTCATGGTTGTTAAGTAATTTGTTTTTGTACTATTTTCTGTCAGTCTTGTGTGTTTGTTTACTTTTCTGTTCCTCTGTATCTGTGAAAAACTTTGTAAAAAATAAAGTGTAAAAAAAAAAAAAAGACTACAGCCAAAGGCCAAAGGCCAACGAGTACGTATGTTCTGTGCCTGCTTGGGAGGAAATAACGGTCCATACCAGCAGTTTAACATTTTCACACCACTCTCGCTCACAACAGACAATTTCATAACATAGCTACTTTTAATCGAGGATAAGTCAGATAAGATGTTGGAAATGGCACCGGTGTTGTCAGCCCTTGGTCTTTTGGGTGTATAAAGAAAAAGGAGAAAAAGGAGGCGGAGGCGAAATATAAGGAGAAACCAACCGCACTAAATAAAGAGAAACCACACTAAATGGGTGAAATCATGGAGATTACAGCAAAACCACAAAAACTAGGGCCGCAGACGCTCACAGACGGACATGCTTAAGACTTACCTAGAGTCACGGATCAGTGAAGACCGTGCCAGAACAAAAGGGTCTGAAAGCACTGATGGAGAGGCCTGTTACAAGTCCAAGTCCTCTTAAGAGTAGACATGTCCTGTGTCCAATCATCCGTTTCTCACAGTCCCAGCTGTCCCCATGATAAGTATCATTGCAACCAATTACACCCAGAGATGACAGCAGGAGATTGGAGATGACCAATGATGAGTCACAGTTTCCCAGTATGTCATGGCCACGTTTGTTAAAAAGAAATAATTTAAAAAAACAAGGATGGATCTTGGATTTGCAAATGGTAGTTTGCTCGGCTTTGTGCTCTTCATTGGGAAATTTCAGGTACCTTCCAAAACACGAAGATGAGCTAAACATCTCACAAGAGCGAAAGACTCGTCTCCAGATACCAATTTCTGCCAATTGCACAAACGGATGAGATATTCCATCAAGCGGTGAGATGAGTTCAACATTAAAATGCTCGGCAGCTTTTGGCTGGCCTGTTTTCGTGTCACATGCGTTATTAGAAAAGACACAAATCTTCACTGAAACGAGTTTGTTTTCCTCTTATTGTCCTCTGATTATCTCACCGTTTTATTATCATATCAATCATTATGGTTTGTGTCCAGACAATCAGAAAGGCATTGAGTTTTTGCATCGTTTCATGTATTGTATTCCTGCATATTTGGAGTCACCACCAATTATTTTCCTTTAAATGCTTTTCATTTAAATATATATATTTTAAGATAAACAATACCATTGATGGAAATAAACTTGATGGCACATGAGATACTTAAATTAAGTGTAGCCCTCATACGATTACACCATATGGCTATTTAGATCACTGATATGCCGAAACATTACAACAGGCCGACATGGAGTCCAGTCAAGTGGCTTTCCTCCTCATGCAGCCTTTCTGAGATGTTCTGAGAATATTCTGACAACTGTTGATCAAGACTTAAATATGATTGAATGAGTTCAACTACTGGAATAAAGTGAGGTGCTGGAAAATAAAATGAGGCTCAAACTGAAGGTCAACCTCCTCACTTGGGTTCACGGATACAAAAAAAGAACTAGTTTAAAGTCAAGCAATAAAACTGCAGCAATAAGGCTGCTAAGAGAAGGTCGAGAAACACACCACAAACCACGGTTTGCGCTACAGACAGAACCTCCTAAGACTTAAACGGTCTTTGGAGATATGCAGAGACGTGGCTGCCTGTAGCGCCCTGGGACGGAGGCCCACCCAGGCAAAACAGTGAGCTCACTCCTCACATCATCCACCCAGATGGCTTTCAATGTCGCACAGTGGCTCTCCAACACAACCTACTCCACACTCAGAGACTATCAACACAACCTACTCCACACTCAGAGACTATCACCACAACCTACTCCACACTCAGAGACTATCAACACAACCTACTCCACACTCAGAGACTATCACCACAACCTACTCCACACTCAGAGACTATCAACACAACCTACTCCACACTCAGAGACTATCACCACAACCTACTCCACACTCAGAGACTATCAACACAACCTACTCCACACTCAGAGACTATCACCACAACCTACTCCACACTCAGAGACTATCAACACAACCTACTCCACACTCAGAGACTATCAACACAACCTACTCCACACTCAGAGACCATCAACACAACCTACTATCACCACAACCTACTATCACCACAACCTACTATCACCACAACCTACTCCACAACCTACTCCACACTCAGAGACTATCACCACAACCTACTATCACCACAACCTACTCCACAACCTACTCCACACTCAGAGACCATCAACACAACCTACTATCACCACAACCTACTCCACACTCAGAGACCATCAACACAACCTACTCCACACTCAGAGACCATCAACTCAACCTACTCAGAGACTATCACCACAACCTACTATCACCACAACCTACTCCACAACCTACTCCACACTCAGAGACCATCAACACAACCTACTATCACCACAACCTACTCCACACTCAGAGACCATCAACACAACCTACTCCACACTCAGAGACTATCAACACAACCTACTCAGAGACTATCACCACAACCTACTCAGAGACTATCACCACAACCTACTATCACCACAACCTACTCCACACTCAGAGACCATCACCACAACCTACTCAGAGACTATCACAACAACCTACTCAGAGACTATCACCACAACCTACTCAGAGACTATCACCACAACCTACTCCACACTCAGACTATCAACACAACCAACTCCACACTCAGAGACTATCAACACAACCTACTCCACACTCAGAGACTATCAACACGCAGCCCTTTCCCAAACGCACAGCTCAGGACACACTTATGTAAAGTCACAACAAAAAGCCCCTCAGGAATTCAGAGATGACGAATCATGAGACGTGAGGCTCCTGAAGTGTCCTGAGAAGAACAATGTTTTGTTTATCCTTATGCTAAAGAACAGTGAATTTTACACTGAATCAGTGAAACACTGATACAATAGTAATTCAGATTGGAGACTTTGCAATACCATTGTGTACAGCACACACAAATACTATACTAAGCGAAAACTACACACAAAAAAAACAGTTTTATGCAAATATGTATCAATTTACAACCACAAACACATGGAACACATTTCTATAATTTCCATGACAACATGCTTTCTTGTGTTTGGTGATGACAGGCAACATCTGTTCATTGTTCAGTCTGAGCACTGCACATTATTAATCAGCATTAAGCCATCAGCAGATGATCAGTTAATGAAATAGTCAGGCTCCTTCACCCACACGAACAACATCAAACAGACAAACGCACACACACACGAACGCATGCTCGCACACACACACACACACACACACACACACACACACACACACACACACACACAAAATGCCCAGGTGAAAAGTATTAGCCTAGACACACAACGCGCTCCCCTGTATCACATGCAAACCATGTCCATGCCCTTCACTGGGTCTTCTCTTTTTAACTGCAAGCGAACATCTACCGGTGCATGAACTGAGCCGGCCTTACGTGTTGCACATCACGCCGCGGCCCGTCTGACGGCTTAATGAGCTGACGTGCTGACATATATCGGCGGCCGAGGCTGACGTTATGCCGCTTTCAAACACGGTGCGGAGCGAGACCCCGTGGCAGAAGATCAAACACGCGAGATGATAATTACTCCGTAGTGAGCAGATGTAAACCCTTTCCTCATAAATGCTCAACAGACAGTGAGTGAATAAATGGATTAAGGGCTGAGGTACAGACCAATGACACTGGGATGAAAGACATCTGCTGGCTGCGGCCCCAAAATTGGACGCAGTTATGCGAGAGAGAAGAAAAAAAAGCCGGTATCAAATGAGAACACTAGACCGCTTTTGCCAGCGGTTTGAAAAATAGCGCTCCCGAAGGGAAACAGGGCAAACATAATGAAAGTGTCAATATGAAAACGGAGCAACAATAATGAAAAGGACTTAGGCCAGGGGGGGGAAACAGAAGTCCCATAAAAGGTGAAAACAGATTGATTAAACCCTTACTTCAGCGAACAACAACATGTTTCTACCTCAGGTTTATGGATACAGGTCTCCACATTCCAGGGGTCAAATTGGAAATGGCCAGCATCTACCCACTAGAGAGGCACACCTCTACCCTCAGACTGACCTCAGGCCTCAACCATCATTCCAGCTGATGTAGTGTCTATTCCTCTTCATTCTCCCTCTAAGAGAGAAGTGTTGAGAAGGAGGAAATGAGGTCGTTTCAACGATCAAGTTCCTGGGCTATCAACCCCCCCCCCCCCCCCCCCAATACATCTCCCACGTAAAGCTGACTGCCTATTTTAAACCCATTTGGCATCTATGATTGGCTCCCACACCGATGCTGATGTGTGATAATGATGACGGTGGACGTGGACACCTCTGGAGAGGTGAGTGGAATCCCGAGCACCCAGTGTACCCTTTATGAGGTCACTGGAGCAGGGGAAACAGCTGGGGATTCTGACTCCAGAACAGAACAGAACAGCACAGCACAGCACAGAACATGCCTTACAGTCCCTCTCAGCCTGCAGAAGGACACCAAGGGACCCATGTGGAGACAGTAGGGGGCAGAATGGCTGTGAGCCAAGTACTTAAAACTTGGCAATATCCTGAGGCAGACCTTGTGTGTGTGTGTGTGTGTGTGTGTGTGTGTGTGTGGGGACCTGGGGGGGCACAGAATCAGTGCTCCTATGCCAGAGCTAGAGGTCATAACACTGGCATCCAGAGAGAGGTTAAACAAACTCATATACATACTCAAAACAAGCAAATTCATCGCTCAGCCCCTTGTGGTCTGGTCTGAGTTTTCTGTCGAGTGCAAAGACTGCGGTTTGAATTGGCACGTCGCTGGCCAAAACTGATGACAGTGCAAGCATCCGCTGACTTGGGCCGTGTGAAGGACACATGTGAGTGAGTGCACACACTCCACAGACTCACTGAGACTGCTGTCAGCTACCGACCCAAAACAGAAACAACCCCCACTGACTCTGGGCAGGAAAGAATGCCTGTCAAACCAACTTAAAAACTCGACACAGCTTGAACCTAACGGAAGAATGAGAATCTCTAACAATCGAGGCTGGTTAAGTACTTATGGTAATAGGTGTGGATCTGAGGCCAATGCACCCATTTCCAGTTCTTGGTACCCGTATGATGCTACTGTGAGGTGAATCACTACCTTCTGTTTGGGGAGCTCGCTCAGCAGATGAGCTGGTTTGATAGCCTAAAGTGACAAGACGTAACCTATTCATTCACAAATGTTACGTTAAGATTTCTCTCACTTGAAAAAGATATAATGTGATGTCTAGCACAGAAACAATGACATATAAATTATATATAAAGGTTTTCAAATGTCACATTTGAAATAAATGTCAAAAAGTTGGCATCTTTAAACCCTTGACAGCAATCAATTTAGCTTTTAGCAATTTAGTATATTGAGTTTCCATTGCAGATGTCTTTGGGTGTGCAGGGCCTGCGCACACATTTTGGCTTGCCCTGCGGTCACGTAGCATGTGGTCTGTGAAACCTCCTGAGCAGATCTTGATCAGGGAAACACGGAGCGGAAGTTTGCTCCGTAAGCCCCAGGGACCGCTCGACACCTGTGGAGGGGAGTCTCGGAGTGTGTCACACGGCGTGGGATTTGCCTCGGTGTGAGCTAATATGACAGCTGAGGAGGATTTACACACACTGAGGCCATTGGATCTCTCTCTCACACACACACACACACACACACACACTAAATGCTACAGATTACTACAAGTACTGTAACATAATATAGAAAGATAAAACCAAAAAGGAAAAGACTCACTAGGAATGACACCAAAATTCAAAAGCCCATCCAAGTCCGAAAGCGTTTATCTCAGAGTAATTGGACTGATCACTGTAATCCACACCCTTAACTGTCCCTTACTGGATGATAAACTGCATTTCAATCGGCACAGCCTGAGTCATCTCAACAGCTGTGTGTGAAAGGGAGGGACTGTGGCCCTTTTAGCAGCAGCCATGTTGTGTAACAGTGCACTACAGGGGCAAGGGGCCTGGTGTGAGGGCCACGGCTATAATTCTGGGTGGACAGGATGATAGTTATGGCTATTTAGTAAGTTATGGAATGAGCAGGGGGGCATGTTCAAGGAGGAGATGGAGTCTGTGCTCGTAAGTCTGAAATGTCGGGTACGCATGCTAGAGGAGGCCATGAAGCTGGACTGCAGGACAGCTGTGGCTGTCGCAACAAATCTGAACCGTGATGAGGCAGGTACACACCAACCTGTGACGCCTTAACATAAGCCAAAAAAGAAAGAATAACAACACTAGCAATCATTTGGGCCTGGTGGATGTGTTATTCCAACACTTTCCAAGCCTAATGACCTAGAGGGCCTCCAGTGAGGAACAGCAGAGTTGGTTGAGTATGTACTTTGCTGTTCATCACTGGAGGTCCTCCAGTCCAAACCAGGCTGAGTTGGTTGGGCAGGCCTGCACTCCGCCTCATAATGGATCACTGGAGGTCCTCCAGTCCAGACCAGGCTGAGTTGGTTGGGCAGGCCTGCACTCCGCCTCATAACGGATCACTGGAGGTCCTCCAGTCCAGACCAGGCTGAGTTGGTTGGGCAGGCCTGCACTCCGCCTCATAACGGCGGGGCTGTTTGGCCTCCCACCGGTAACGAGCTGACATCATGCCTGGACGGCGCTCTCACCATTAGGGATGGACAGAAGAAAAGGGCCACGCTGTGTTTTTCTAATCTCAGTAGCACTAAAGGAGAAAATGGCTGCGGTAATTTCAGGTTGTTAACCTATGCCTCCATGCTAGTTTAAAAGAGAGGAGTTAAGATCTTAACGGTTTATCACTTCCAGGGCAAAACGCTCACTCTCCTCCTCCTCCTCCTCCTCCTCCTCCTCCTCCTCCTCTCCACTCCCGGTACGTTTTTATGATCCATTTTTTTTTGCCCCAGAATGCCAAGCCCTTCCAGGCAGGGGAGTCTGGGCCTCCTGTGGAGGGGTAATAAAAACAGCCCTGCGGTGCGCTCACCACATGAGGGGCCCGCACGGCTCCGCAGACGCCCCCACCCTTGTGCTCGCAGCGTGGGGAGGGTTGCCCATTCTTAGGGGGGAAAAAAGACGAGAAAAAAAAATTGAGTACATCAAACTGTGTGCAACAGTCACCCAGCTCACAGTCAAAACACAAATAGAATTGTGTTAAAAACGACATAGTAGAGAGAAGAAAATAACACACACAGTGGTGTGGAGAAACATATAAACCACAAGCTTTTAGTGCTTTTCCATGTGTTGTCAAGTGGAGCAAGTCTGGAGAGCTGTCTGGATATCTGCCAGCACAACTTTTATGAATCTGTATTTCACAAACCTCTCTGAAACTCACCCAGCATGGGTTCACTAATACTGGGTCACGCCAACGCAACTTTAATTCAACACGGACAGGAAAAGTTTTGTACTGCACAAAATGGATTTGTGTGATTCCACCCGAAAGCTTTTCCATAAAACCATTCTGTAACCTGTTGCAGTCCTGCGGAGCTCTGTCAGCTGTGAGTGTTTCCTGTGGTATGCAAACCAAGACACAAATTCACTACAGAAAATCTAGTAAACAAGGTAATTGCTTTAACATTCCAAAGGAAGCTACTCATACACTCAGAACAAAAGATATTCGCGGGTCACCGAACATGCCAAACTCCACTCGGACAAACGTCTCCGCATGCTAGCCCGTGAAATAAGAGCACCTTGCCGTTCCTTTCCGAATGACGAAACACAAGGCTCACTCCTTCCTTTCTCTTCTGTTTCTCTAAAACACACGTAGTAAAGGTACTGCTGTCATTTCATGTTAGTGTCCAGTTCAGCATCAGTTAGAAGCGCTCCCCAGCGCAGAGGAGTGAATGAACAAAGGACTTACCAGCTCATCTCTGAACGCACCTGGATTCAGCCTGACCTTGTCTGAGAGGGCCTGTTAAAACAGCGCTGGTGGGGGTCGGCTTTTTGCCAGACACGAAGCCACTATTACCCTCTGGATACAAATCACACACTGTGGGAAAATATCCCATCACAACATTGATACCTGCATAACCTGAAAAAAATGTGTATAACAAAAGTCAAAGTATCATTTAATGTTTGTTCTGTTCCAAAATGACCACTATCAAAATTAAAAAGATAATATAATGATCACTGAATGAATGTCTGTGTATGTGTGTGTGTGTGTGTCTGTGTGTGTGTGTGTGATCTGACAACCTACAAATCCATTGCGGTTTTTCAACATTCCCAAGAGAGTTTACTTGTCATTAGGATTAGCCCTGACATTAGTTGTAATCATAATTGATAATAAAAATCTTTGTGCTCAACAAGTGGCAATCAATCACACGGTGGGAGGGAAGCATTCCCAGGAAATGACAAGGACGCTGGATCAAACTGTGCTGAAACTTGCCTTTCTAATGTTCAAAGTAAAGACCAGTGCCTCAGATCTTTCCATGTGAAGCGTGCACAAAGAAGCACCAACACCCTAAACCCATTCAAAAATCCCCCAAGATCTAAACATCCAAATCCATGCTCAGTTAGATCTCTTTGAAGAACACAACAAAGGGTTTTAATTTAATTGTGGAAACGTTTTCTTCCTGTAGTCTTTGTTGTCATTATACATTATTAAAAACAATGCGCACTTCAGTGACCTCATCATTCTATACAGGTGGAAATCTCTAAGGACTTTCAAGACTGCAATCCACACACACCAAGTCTCCTCCTGAAAAGCCAAAGCAGAGACAGACACGGACAATTCCTCTATCTTTGTGATGTTGGTTATAGTGCAGTAAGCATTTATTTGACAAGGGTGTCACAAAGAACTGTATGAATACCTGATGAGTTAAGTCTCATTAGGTCAAGTATGGAAATGTTTGTTTATGTATTGGACATTTTTGTTTATGTATTGTTTTTGTTTTCGTGATGTTTTTTAAACTGATGTTACGTTATGAGTTTATAACTGCACAGCAGCGATGCATTAGCCAAGTAATGTGAAACTGCACCACCCACTCAAAAAAAGAAACACAAAAAACTCCCCAAAAAAAGACCAATGCATTTTTTTGCCATCCTGTTCTTGAGGTCAAAGCCCTGTTACATTTTCTTGAACAGGAGTGAAAACTGAAACTGAGTAGCCAGAATGTCAGTCAGCACCCGCGGTTTTGCCCATGTGGCGGTGGCGGGGAAGCGGGGAGGTCAGCAGGGGATGCTGAGGTTCCCCCAGCCAGAGCTGCTGAACTCTCATGGTCCCTCTCATCTGGTACCGTCATTAAGGGCCACACCACCACCACCACCACCGGTAAGCACCGCAGAGGCACTGCAGCATAATTCAGCAAGGAGCCCATATGGGGGAGGGAAGGTTTTTTTTTCTGGAGAGTCTCTTAAAAATGGCAGGTTACGTTTGGAGACCAATAATGGAGATTTTGAGGATAACCCATATAAGATAACAGGAATTAGTTTAAGGTTATTATGTTCGTAGGGGATAACCCATATAAGACAACAGGAATTAGTTTAAGGTTATTATGTTCGTAGGGGATAACCCGTATAAGATAACAGGAATTAGTTTAAGGTTACTATGTTCGTAGGGGCTATTTTATGTTGCGGAACAACACAATTATTTTCCGTGATGAGGCTGTTTATTGATCCAATGAAGATGGACTGGATTGTTTGTGAAGTCAAAGCGACGTTATGTTCTGCTTTACCTTATGTCAAGTGTCCCCGTGTAAGAGTAAACTCCACTTTACCTTTTGTCAAGTGTCCCCGTGTTAGAGTAAACTCCACTTTACCTTTTGTCAATTGTTTCTGTGTAAGAGTAAACTCCACTAGTGTTTCTGTGTAAGAGTAAACTCAACTTTACCTTTTGTCAAGTGTTTCTGTGTAAGAGTAAACTCCACTAGAAATGCTGCAAGGCTGGCCAGAGAGGACCAATGTGAACCAGCCATGTGTGATTGAGAGGAACCTGAAGGAAAAGAACTCTGGTTGAACACAGACATCTGCAAACCGAAACTGGGATTCAACTCTCTGAAGGGCTGACCCAGGTTCTTTAATCCGCACAAGTAAGTCATAAGGGAGTCAGTGATACTCCTTCGAGTAACTATGAGTTTGGTTGAGTAACCGCTTTAAAAAATTCCTAATTATATTTTAAACTTTTAGGCTACTATGCATTTTTTTCGTTAATTTCCGCAATGGTTAAACATAGCCTTACTGTCATATTAAAGAAAATCCATTTATTACCAGTCCGCCCAATTACACGTTGCTCTCTCGTTCCACTTCCATAGAGGAGATCAATTCTTCCACTGTTAAAGCAACTATACCCATGTGTGCTTCAAATAAATAGAATTTGGTATACAAGCCTTTGGCCTTTTCTTTAGTGGTTTTCACAATTTGCTTCCAGTGACTCTGCATTTGTAAAAACCCGGAGGGTTGCTCTGGTCACCCTACTTTAGATTTTTTTTTTAACATTTCTCTAAATATGGCTGCTATATTCGTAAGGGATAATGTATTGTCCGGAGGTCATTATCCAAAAATAAATCCCTTCAGGACGAAACAACACCCTGACCGACGGGAAATACATTATCCCTTACGTATATAGCCATATTGTATATAGAATATTGTATTGTAGCCATATTGTATATAGAATATTGTATTGTATAGCAGCCATATTATATTGTATAATTATATATTAAATAATCATAAATAATTATATAATTAAATATATTATATATTATATAATCATTAGCTTGTGAATTGGAATCGGATCAAATCAGGACATCTGTACCAATACCCAGACCTAATCTTTAGACTAGTCGTCGCAATACAACTGAGGCCGAGTTAACACAAGTGTCCTTCCTTGGGTCATCATTTGTCAGACAGACACCCTCTTTTGTGTGTCTGCCTCTCAGCCATTTAGCTCAAAAAGCAGCTCCGTTGCTATGGCGCTGACCTCATATATTCCGTAGGGCAAGGGTCAAAGTTTAAATATGGTGGCTGACAAAACGTTTCTAAACATCCCCCCTCTCATTAAACGTTTTATCTTATCTGTTCACTCTATGGGAAAAAATATTTACGTGCCCTGGTTCATTACCAGTGACAACATAGGAGGAGTGCGAAGGGTCAGAGACACAGCGAGGAACATCAAAGCACTGACCTATTGGACAAAGCAAAAGACAACAGAGACAAAAACACAGGTTCCACTTAAACAGCAACTGTCAACAAGCTGTACATATAGGGAACCAATTCCTTTGAAGTTTTCCTTTCCACACCTGTTTTCCTGAGTGGCTTTCACGGGAGATGATATCACTGGATAAACAGCGCGAGGCGGAGGGATGCTCCTGAAGTTTCACGGGGGCTTCTGAAGCTTCCTGAGTGATTCACTGGTCTTGGGATCCCTGTGGTGTCTCTCCCAGCCCTCCATTCTGGAGGTTGTCCAACAGTCTGGGACTACAGAGGAAATCTCCCTTCCACTAACCCGCCTGCTTTCCACCGACTTCCACCGACACCCACTGCCTCCCTCTCCTCCCCAAACCCATGTCATCCGGAGGGACCACTCTTGGTAATGATCTGCCCTTATGTGCCTGGCTACCGTCCCCTGCGCGGTCCTCTGCCTTTGACGAGAACCGCACTCACCCCCATCCAGAGCCCAGCATTTTCGGTCCCAATTTTTTTTAACGATTCCTGCAGGGATCAGGCAGCCACGCAGACGTTTCCGAAACAATTCAGGACGTGCTCTAAGTCCGTTACTCTATCTGGTCTTGTGGCAGGGCTCAGAAGCATTGTATGCCAAGTATGACTCCATCTTCGAATCATTTAGTGAGGCAAAGATGGGCATGAAATCAAAGTCGCTAATGCAGTTATGTCAACACTCCGAGAGTTTAGAGCCGATGTTTCCCAGCATCGTAGGTGAGGGGTTTGGGAGACGATCGGGAAACTGCTGACGGAGATTTCTGGAAAATGAGTGTGTCACTGTCCCTGTATGTGTTGTGTGTGTTTTCCATCCGACCCTCATATTCTCACTGCCATTTCCCATTACTGATGTTTATCAATCCTAAACTCATTTGATACATGAATGGTCTCTAGAAGCTTTTCAAAAACAGATTCTCACTTCAAACTACTATTACAACGATATATCCTTCATCTTCCCGACGAAGAACTTGTGAGGCTGATTTAGCGTGGATCAAGACCTTGGCGTTCAGCTTTATGGTCGGCAAAGGAAGTGGGCGACCTCATGTTCAGTTAACTTGAAACGTAAAAAGGATTCTCACAAGCTCTGCAAAGGCAGTTTCTGCAGGAACTGACCAAAGGGCCAAATAAACAACACTGATTCAAAGAACATGTTTTCAAACAAAGTTTCAAACTGAAACTTAAAACAGTGTGCAGTTCAGCTTGGAGTACGAGTTGAAGTCACTCTGACTTATATAAGCCATGGCTGACACACAAATTAAACCTGTTTTAATTAGCACAAGTTTTCCTTATAGAGCAATCTATTTCTGCAAATCCTAAAACTGCCAGCCTAAATCAACTTGTTAATACATTTGGCTTTGCCTGTTTACTGTCCTGTAGATTTTGGCATCCCGGCGGTTTTGTACAAACCAGACAAGCATGCTTCATTTTCCCAACATGTTAGTTGAGTAATGCTTCATTGGGGTAAGGGCCTCCACCAAATGAATGGATGTAAGCATACTTTCACAGGAACCACATCACAGGGCTCTCTTTGTGCAGTAAAGTCTAGCACAGTGCTGAATGGTGTAGCCACAGCATAGTTATTAAAACAGAGAAGACTCCTCCAGCATAAAACCAGCCACACATACATCAGTATTCACTCTATCCACATGGGAGCCCTTGTGCAGGATGGCGACACTCATGGCCACGGTCTAAGAAGCATGTCTCAGATTTTCCGACTGGAAACATCCAGCTCTCCTTCATCCTCATCCTCTGAGAAATACCTGTCTGTTTGTCTCTCTGTCCGTCTGTCTGTCTCTCTGTCGGTCTTTCTTCTTCTCTCTTCCTCTGTCTCTCTTTCGCTCCCTCTGTGTTTCAAAGGTTACGGACCACTGTCAGAACAGCAGCTGGTATGGTCGAGTGTGTGGAGACCACATACTACACAGGTTGGAGCCTTTAGAGGAGTGCACAGACATGCAAAAATGTTCTCTCTCCCTCTCTCTCCCTTAATTCCCTTAAATCACACCAGCTCTTTCATCCTCGTTATTCCCACACAGACACAGGGACAGCCACAGCCACACATCAGTTGCTATTCCTTGTGCCATAAATGCCACACACGTCAGTGTTTTTCGCCATCTGAGCCTTCAGTCTGAGGGTGGCTCAGATGAACAGGTGAGCCTGGTGTATATGTCTCTTTGTGTGTGTGTGTGTGTCTCTTTGTGTGTGTGTATGTGTGTATGTGTGTGTGTGTGTGTGTGTGTGTGTGTGTGTGTGTGTATGAGTATGAGTATGTGTCTGTGTGTGTGTGTGTGTGTGTGTGTGTGTGTGTCTAAATACTCTCTCCCGTCTCATTCCCTCTCTCAACAGGACTCCACAGTCACCAAGAGTGCTCTTTGACCCAAGCCTCCGACCTCTGACCCCCAGCTCCAACCAACCGCAGCTCCGGTGCCATGAGCACACATGGCCATATATATCCCCCCCCCCCCCCCCCCCCAAGTGGTTACCACATCCCACTCCAGGACATACTCTTTAAATGACAGTATCTGTGCATGAGTGACAATTTAGTGTAAATAATAAGCATAGCATGTCTGCCTTCATGTTAGTTGGTGGCAAAATTCCTATGCAAACAATCAAGGAGAGACTTCCTGTGCAGACTCCCCTCTCTTCCTCTCTCCCTCTCCCACCACCCCGACACCCCCCCCCCCCCCCCGCCCATCTCACTCACTCTCTGTTCTCAGATTCACAGGATTCTGCCGTGCCATTTGCCCTCTTCCACATCCCTCTTCCGTGTCCATATTTCCATCAGTGACCAGCATTCCAAAGCCAGGGAGCTCTCTCACAAATAGAACACGCGGCATTCCGATCCACGAGAAAACAATGTGGGGGCTCGAATAAGTCGGATCATCCCGGATTTCAGGTCACAGTGCTGGCTTCGGAGGCAGGCAGGGCAAGCAGGAGAGGGCAAGGGGAGGGCAAGAACTTCACAACTGACACCACGTCTCCCAGGGAAGATTTAGGAACACAAGCATCGCCTGCGCCCCCCTTTCACAAGGCTTGTAGTCCTCCCTTGCTCAGATATTCTACTGAATGTCCGCACTGGTGGCTAACCTCACCTGTGGGTCCCAATAAATCACACAGGCCGTCAGGCAGAAGACACCGAGCAGACAAGCGTAACCCAGACCACGGTGCTAATAAAGGCTTGCTCCTTTCAACAGGGATTAGGGCGGCAGGGATTTACATGAGCCTCGGAGGAAGCTTAGCGCCTGCTGCTACTCTGGCAGCCAGTCATTTGTCACCATTATTACAAAGTCATTAGTGGCTTTATAAGCACTGGCAGAAGTAGCACTAGTAGTAAGCAGCAGTACTAGTAGCAGTAGTAGTAATAACAGCAGTAGTAGTAGTAGTAGTAATAGCAGCAGTAGTAGTAGTAGTAGTAGTAATAGCAGCAGTAGTAGTAGTATCAGTAGTAGTAGTAGTAGCTGCAGTAGTAGTAGGAGTAATAGTAGGAGTATTAGCAGCAGTAGTAGTAGTAGTAAAGTAGTAATAGCAGTAGTAATAGTAGTAGAAGTAGTAGTAGCAGCAGCAGTAGTAGTAGTAGTATAAGAAGAAGCAGCAGCAGTAGTAATAGTAATAGTAATAGTAATAGTAGCAGTAGTAGTAGTAGTAGTAGTAGTAGTAGTAGTAGTAGTAGCAGCAGCAGCAGCATTAGTAAATGTAGAAGAAGCAGTAGTTGTAGTAGTAGTATAAGTTATAGTAGCAGCAGCAGTAGTAGCAGTAGTAGTAGTAGTAGTAGCAGGAGTAGTAGTAGTAGTAGTAGTCGTAGTAGCAGTTGCAGTAGTAGCAGTGGCAGTAGTAGCCGTAGCAGTAGCAGTAGTTGTAGTAGTACCTTATGCGTGGGGAGTGATAGTGGTCGGATATCATGATACAGTTCAGATATCTGACCTCTTATGGCTGAAAAGGTATCAGCTGGCAACATCACAAACTCAAATTTTGTGTTGTTGTGGGGGGGATTAGTTCTAGGCCGAGGTATCACAAACTCAGTTCTGTGTTGTGGGGGGGATTAGTTCTAGGCCGAGGTATCACAAACTCAGTTCTGTGTTGTTGTGGGGGGGATTAGTTCTAGGCCGAGGTCAGTGTGGGCGGACAGGAAGCCTCATCAGGGGGAACAGCTCTCACCTCAGTCCTGTGTGGCCCCCAGTAAGTTCTGTGAACTCACACCCCAGCATCCTGAACTCCTGGGATGCAGGAGTCCAGTTTTGGCTGCCTGTAAGCCTCAAGCATGGACAAGAATCTACTCCGTTACTTTGTCCTAGCAGGGGACTGACATTCTTTAAGTGCCACATACGTGGAGATGAAGAATGCCCCGGTTGCAAAAGCATTTTTGGCCATCTCTGCCCAGAACACACAGAGCAATCCGGCATTAAGGCCAAAAAAGTTTTCCCAAAGTAAACAGCAAGGGATTATGGTTAACCTTTGCGTGGGACTGGTCAGTGCATTCAGAAAGTGAGGGAAATAGGCAAACACATTGACAATACTTCAGTGCGCTTCAGCTAAAGCAGAGCTGGATCTTGTTTAAATGTGGAGAAAATGGTAAGCTTTGATAGATGATATGCCAGTTGACATTTCAGGGGTTTAACCACTATATTAATTTGAAGTTGTTGATTTGGTATATTTCTTTGAAGATATTGACTGACGGAAAGAATCCACCTCTTCCAGAATCTGTGAATGGGCTCTTGTTAGTACATTTTCTGGCCTATGAAGTCTTGAAATCTTGAAACGTTCTGGGCGCTATCTCTGATGTGTCCTCCCTATATTATCATGTCACTTTCCCTTCCTTCCATTGCTGTGTAACAAAGCAGGATGGGGCTCACAAATCCAATACTTCAGAGAGGGGGCGGACTGGACCCTTCTTCACTCCAGAGCATGGAATATGCAATCTAATATATTTAAAACATTACACAGCCCGCTGATGTCATATTTCCATGTCACTTCCAAGGCCTCCGAGTTTCTTTAATGACTATTTGTGTAATTAAACTACAAGTGAGACCAACTGCACCCACCCTAAAAGATGAAATGTCTTTTCCACACTGAACAGAGAGGACAACTACATTCCTGGGAGATCACCAAATCATTACGAGAGGTGTAAGAAATGAAAAAATGGAAAACGTAGAAGAGAAGTTAGAGAGAGGGCAAGCTCATCACAGGTATTAATTTGTCTTCCTTTCCTTCCTCCCTCCCTCCCGCTCTCTCTCTCTCTCTGTCTTCCGCGGAGTCACAGCGTCTTGGGACTGTCCAGCACACTCCCTAGCGACCGTGACCTCACTCGGCAACGGTTGCAGCTGGCAGCCGTGGCTCCCTGACTCCACAAATAGCCAAAGCAGAGGGGAACGAGGGGGGTAGGGGGAGGGGGGAGGGGGGCGTTTACGGGGGCTTTAGGGGACGAGGGTTTGGGTGGGGGGACTGGAGCCTGTTGCTGGTAGAGAGAGGGAGGGCAGAGGGAGGGGAAAGGGAGGATCTGAACACCCCCCCCCCCCCACACACACACACACACACATCACAATCACCACCAGCTTCACAAGCCCCTGCTGGAAAAGTGCCCTGCCTCTAGATGTGTCGGAATGAATGAGAGAGGCAGTTAAGATACAGAGAGAGAGAGAGAGAGAGAGAGAGAGAGAGAGAGAGAGAGAGAAAGAGAGAGTGTGCGTCTACTGGGGAACAGGAGGGAGGCTGGACACTGGAGAGGCTCGGGGTCCTTGAGGCAGAAGTGATGAAGTGGGTCTAGTGAGAGTGCCAGTAGGAAGGACAGATGTACCCAGCTCCTACCCAGCTCCTCATCACACACACACACACACACACACACTTCAGGAACTCTGGACACCCCTTAGTCAACACCAGTGGAGGACACTTCACAACACAGAGAGTTGTGGTTTTTGAGGTTATGCCTTTCAGCACCTCGTCGCATTCAGGACTCTCGACACACCTCTGCGGAGGCTCCGCGAGCAAATAGCGCGTCAAGTGCTTCCCAGTGATGGACAACCTCTGACACTACGTCTGGACACGTCTGAGTCGGAGAGAGCGGGAGAGAGACAAGAGGGCAGCGTGAGAAGTGAAAGTGTGATGGCTTTCTCCACAAGAGCATCTCAATTAAGACTGTCAAAGCAGCAGGGGATTTAAGTGGAAGAGAGAAGGAAACAAAGAAACCAAAAAAAGCCTGAAACAATTATCTGGTAAGGATGCTCCTTCTGCTGTAGACTATCACCACTTTGCTAGAGTCGTGAATTTTGCTGCAGAGAACTGCTTGTTCATAACTGGTCCCAATGGAACTTTTCTTAATTGATTACAGCTGTTTTAAGAACTTATTTCGGCAACAAAAGCGTGCAGCCGGTGTTAATGAGCAATTGCGTCGTTTGGGTTTCCGTTAGCCATAATTCATTGACATAATGGGGAGATGTTTAAGACAACTTTATGGGACTATGTGAACACTGTCAACTTATTAGGAGGAGCACAATGTTATATTCTTCAGTTCAGAGGCCAGCGTTAATAAATAAAACATTCTTACGGAGAGCCAGAGGGGGAGCAGAGAGCCTTGAAGACTTATCATATCGCTACGGAGGGGGAATACTTCATATGTTCTTTGGCAAACAGTTTTATGTGAAATTACAAAACAGTAGCACAAACTGAAAAAAAAAGTTGCCAAACAGGAGATTAATGAGTTACTGAAAATGTGCTTTACATTCAAGTGTCGTGCAGACAATTTAGAACCTGTGTGGGAAATAACTGCGCACCATCCGAACAGCTCTGCTGACACTAAGGTACTGACGGCACAGGTCTCCGGTCTGTTGCCCGGAGGCGAGGCGCACGTCTTTGCCCCTATAACCCTGCTTAATAGCCACTTTTCCAGTAAATTCCCACAGGCCACTGAACCATGCCGGGCTCGTGCTCCCCCACAACACAATCACCCAGCCCGCCCGCCACGGCTCAGACCAGACAAGGGTTCAAACACAGACTGGCTCACTGTGCGTCTGATGTCTGCACAGCTTTTTTTTTTTTTGGGGGGGGGGGGAGAATGTTGAAGTGTGAGAAAAGAAAGATTTTAATCTATCGTGCAAATGAGAACCTGTTGATGTAGAGCTGTTGGGCTGCTGTGAGACTTCCAACGGGATCTCTGAGGGTTGTGCCTTTTTGTCCTTCTGCAACGTCGTTAACGTTACTATGCTAACATTAATTCATCTTTTCGTGATAGAGTCGTGCAATGAGCTAATGGGTAAAACTCTTTTCGCTTCCTTTTGTTTGGGTAACTGTAACACAGGTTTGCGCACACATGCAAAAACACACACGCACAAGCTTTCTGTCTCACACACACACACACACACACACACACACACACACACACACACACACACACACACACAAACAAACATGCTCCTCTGCGGTGACAACAATAAACACCAGGCCCTGCGAGGGCACGAGGAGCAACATGCTCCGTGCTAAACAGAAACACACATCTTAACCAGAAACAGTCTCTTCATAATTGCATAACTGCTACATCATTCTGGCTCGGTGTGGAGGAAAGCTCCCTAGGGGGAAAACTCCCTTGAAAACATTCCGCTGGTTTCTCTTGGCGCTCACACGGATGCTATGGTGTAATACTACGACGCAAAAGCACGGATCACACAATCTCGCAAATTGAGACATTTGTGTCTGCGCTGATTCCAATTGCGCCGACACGCAAAAGTCACTTTCAGTCACGAAACGTTGAAATATGACTTCATCGAGCACTGAGAAATGATAGACTAGAGTTTTAAAATCAGATTCGGGCCTTGAGTAGGGTCACTCGGTTTATTCTTACAGTGACACTGGAAACTAGGTGCTGCTGGTATCTATATCTAGCAGATCCAAGTTATCCTATTTGGCATGACAGATGCAAATGCAGGAGCAGTAAAAGGGGATAGTTTGCTCTAAAACTATATATCTAAAACTATGCTATATATCTAAAACTATGCTATATATCTAAAACTATGCTATATAACTTCTGAGATGCACAGTAACCGCAGGAGAGTGGTCCAGGATCCTGGGGCTCTATTTTAAGGCAGCTGCCTGTGGCTAATCTGTGGTCGATACGCTGGACTGTCCTGCACCACATGTCTGGCCGGTACACCTCTGACCTCTGAGTCATCCACTCCACAGCAATTTCCTCTGGTCTACACACACACACACACACACTCACTCTCTCAGAGTTCCATAACACTGTCCAAACATCTGCAGTGCTCTACACAGACGCATGCACACACACACAAACATGCACATGCCCACACATACGCACACACACACACACAGACATACATACATACATACACATACACACATAAACAAACGCAGTGCCAATGTTCAAAGAGCCATAAACAGCGAGTACACATGACAGCAGACATAAACACAAATAAACACCAAAGTGCAATGTGTTTAACCACAGCACACGCCTTTTATATTCTCCCTTATCTTTGCCTGCGCTGTGACCTGAACACAACAGATAAGCACATACACAAACACGTACATGCACAAGAACATGCACACACACACACACACACAAACACGCACACGAGCATGCACACACACACACACACACCGGACTTATATAAAAGCCCACAAATACTTAATTCGTTGTTTTAAAAAAATATATAATTTAGCATTATTTCAACTCTCAGCAGAAGTAAGAATGAAATATGCCAAGACCAATTATTTTTCCATAGCAGTCCATGACCTGTGTTGTCTTTAGCGGTGTTCCTCTGATCCGTCTGGTTGGTTTATAGAATACAATAGGGACTATTAAGTCCATTATTGCTCAGGTTTCACTTGTACAAACAGGTTCTTTAGGAAGCCATAGAACTATTACGCTTCTTCAAAATGGCTTTTTTTCCCATAGAAAAACCCCTCCACCCACCTCTGGCTTGATGACAAAGCCATGAAAAACATTCCCTTCTTTAATTTGGGAAATTCTGATGCCGGGGGTAGATAGCAGGCTTCCCCAAGACAAGTGGTTTCTAAACTTTTCATGGCTCTGACAATCAGAAAAAAAATCCCCCACAATAACAAGAAGCCTATTACCTGTTTTTTTTTTTTTTTAATCAGACCTCTTGTTTAAAACAGATCAAATTGGGCCAGATCATATCTATGTTTTATGATTATCATTCCATTCTTTGGATCGGCCCATGTTAGGCACATATCCGTTGTATTAATAATTATCCCTTCTAACTTACAGGCTAAACACTAGGTCTTCACCGTAAAGTAAAAAGAAGACTAAAAAAGGTTAGTTACTACTATGCTGTAAGAGCACTACAATACTTAATTTGACCAGTAGTGGGAGGGATTCTCATTTCGTTTTTTCCGACCTCAGCCCACACACCCCTTGCTCCTGCTGCAACTCTGCACCCCCCAGGAGGGTCCACCTCTCACTGAGGGAACCACTGGGGGGTTAATAGAAGTTAACGACATTTTCTTCCGTGACAAAAAAACAGGGACGGTTTGATTGAAACACTTGCATTCCTTTGGCGAGGCATCAGCATGGCCACTTTGTGTAAAAACGGTCAGGATTATATCTCAAAGCCGAAGCAGAATTAATTATGCTGAACCATGGCAGACCACCTGAGACCGACTGCTTGGGCCAGGCACCGGTTCGGCTCCGGAATGTAAACAGACCCTCCGGGCCATCAACAGTTTCCACGGTTCCCTCCGTTTCCATGGCACTCGCCGGCTCTCGGGGCGCCATTTTGTGATCAGGACAGCACGAGCGTTTATAGCAAGCACATCTTGTGATTACGCAAGTCAGGGTAAATGTTATGACTTCAAAACGACCTGTTCACAGGAACTGATTCTGTTATTTCCCCTCTTCTTTCAGCCAACATAGCACATACTGGGAAGCATCCACTCTTAATCATGAAGCTCCCTCTGTTGGTCCTGCTGGCAACGTTCCTGGCTCCCGGACCTGGGCCCGCCGTTCAGGGAAAGGCCCAGGAGTTTGAGAGCCACGGCGACGCCCTGGAACCGGAGTTCATGTACGCGGAGCGTCCCAAGCGCGCCGTGGACACGGCCGTCCCCGTCGCCCCCGCCACAGGCGCCGGCGCTGCCGCCTCTCAGACAGACAAGTGCTCCTACACCTTCATCGTCCCCCAGCAGAAGGCCACCGGTGCCATCTGCGTCAACTCGAGGTCCCCGGAGGGCCAGGTGGACACGCGCGTGAACAAGCAGGAGGTGGAGGTGCTGAACGGCGAGCTGCAGAAGCAGCGGCGTCAGATCGAGTCGCTGCAGCAGCTGGTGGAGGTGGACGGCGGCGTGGTGAACGAGGTGAAGCTGCTGCGCAAGGAGAGCCGCAACATGAACTCCCGCGTCACGCAGCTCTACATGCAGCTGCTGCACGAGATCATCCGCAAGCGCGACAACGCCCTGGAGGTGGCGCAGCTGGAGAACCGCGTGCTCAACCACACCACCGAGATGCATCAGCTGGTGGGACGCTACCGGGACCTGGAGCACAAGTACACGCACCTGGCCTCCCTCGCCAGCAACCAGAGCGCCATCATCGTGCAGCTGGAGGAGCACTGCCGCAGGACGCACGGCTCCGGAGGGGAGCGCGAGCGCGAGAGGCCTGCGCCACGTGCGAGGCAGCCGTTGCCACCGCAGCAGCAGCCCCCGGTGATGCCCCAGCATCCTCCACAGCGCCCGCAGTCGCCCATGTCTCCGGCAAGGCCGTACCACCCGCCCACGTACACACGCAATAGCAACAACCAATTAACCAACGAGATACAGAGCGACCAGAACGCCAAGGCCTTGCTGCAACCCATGCCGACGATGCCGTACGGAACCCAGAGCTCGTCCTCCACAGACAAACCTTCTGGTGAGTTCCGTGACACTTGATTTAATTTATCTTCCCTCAGGTTTGTTTTATTCAAGTGTTTCCTCCAAAAAGCAGACTCGGCAATCTATCAGAGTTGACTTATTAAACTGTTAGATTTCATTGGCAGTTCATTGATGTGGCATTTCTGAAAAGAATTAAAGCAGCCTGACCAGAGAGAAAGACAGAAAGAAAGACAGAGATGCTGATGTTGCGAAACATTTTCTGTGCGTAATCCTCTTTGAATGGTCAGTGCCAGTGGCTTAGCTGGTGGTTCCTACACTGTAGGTGGGCATCCAAACTAGGCGTCGTTCAGACTCTTCCTACCTGTGCAAGCCTGCTGGTGGGCTACTCAAGGCTTTCTGCCAAGGCCAAGAGAAAGTGCAGAATTGCACAGACTCAGCACTTGCAGACACAAAGGGCCAACAGACTGGTTGTGTGGAATAATGCTCAGCATAGCTCATACAAGATGCAGCCCTCCAGCGGGAGTAATCATTTTCCTGACAACAGGACCTTCTATGGCATTCATACCAACACTGCACACATAAAACTAAACTCACAATACAAGAGAAAATCTGATCCGATTTAGTTTTTTATTTGGTCTTTTTTTGCTCTTCAGCCTCATGATAGATCATGACTGAGTTTAAGTGCTTCTTCGGGTTTCAAGCACTATTAACTTGATAATGGGCTCCTCCAGTTAACACAATGAAAAACAACCATGATATTAAAAGGTCCCTTCTTAGAGTTGAAAGTTAAGAGACTAAGGGGTTTAGGGATTCGCTTGTTTCCACTGTTCCACTGTCCACTTGCGCTATCGATACTACCATTTCTTCCTTTACCATTGTTCACACAGTATTCATTACTATACAGTTGAAAAACATCATGTGAGAAAACAGCTAGGATGTTACTGTGAGGGAAACTGTGAGGTTAGGAGTGGAGACTTACTTGTTCCTTAAAGTAAGCGTCATGCAACACATTTTATCAACGTAGGAAGCCACAAAGGCTTTCAACTGTCAGCCAAAATACAGGCCCATGGTTTCAACACTACCTTTGCACAATGCCACATTAAAGCTGGGAAACTTGCATTTACTTTTATGAATGTTTGTGGAGGTTATGCCCAACTAAAAATGGGTTACGGTCTGAAAAGAGAACCGACATAAAACTTACAAGGATTACCAGGGAGCAGATGTTCCATCAGGGATAAACCAACGGAGGCCTCTTTCATGTGAACATGCAGCACGAGCACAAAGGAAACCCACTTCACTTTCAGGGTTCACTCTCTGGGGTGGCTTAAAAAGAGAACCGCAGGGTTCTGCCTGTGCATCAAGCATCGGTTCAAGGATGAAACATAAGCACTTCCCTGTAGGTACACAATAAATATTCTCGACATCTTCACCTAGACAGCTCTACGACATGGATCAAGTTCAACTCACTGCACGCTGAAGGGGGTTGGGGAAATAAAAATGAAAGAATGTAATGATATTTACAGCTGCTGAAAAACCCTACACTACATTCCAGTTAGAACGAGAACTACTTTACACTACCGGTTAAACTGTAACTTAGCATTAGCCCCGCGTTGCTGAAGCCCTCATGCCCGTGCTGTTCTTGGCCGCCGTACAGCTACCCAGTGGCAAATCTGCCTTCACAGAACCACTGCCAAAGTCAGCTCTGTGCAAAAGGGCTCTGAGGTTTTTCAAGGAGGGGGGAAAATAAAATCCATACGACTACAGACCACCTGAGAGGGTGTTAGAGGGAGTTAGAGGGAGTTTGCAGACAAGACACAGGATTGTGTTAATGAGTGTTGAGAGGACTTCCTAGAGAGCGCCGTTTCCGCCGACGCTGTGCATCTCACAGCTGTGCTGGAGAAGTGAGGTAGTTCTCAGCATCATCCCTCGTTCATTTTTCATGTCTTACAAGTCTACTGAAAACATTAAATAAATGAATCAACAGCTAGTGTACTTTCCAGGATCATGTCAGGGAATTAGATCCCCATTTGTTCTTGGGCAGTGACAGAAGAGAGTAGGAGGTGATGATGTCCTTCCTTTTCATTCAAATCACTACCAGCGACAATCCTTCATATTTCCTAAAAAAACATGGAAAAGGTTGTTTGGACCAACCTCAACTGCAGTTACCAAAAGCCAAATCAGTTTTTTTTTGTTTCCTCACAGCAAATACTTTGCCACGTTTGAAACATCCTTACTTCCTATCACTAGCTTGTTACTACTACTACATGAAAGATCTAAAATGTCTTTGAGTGCTGGTGATTACCTCTTATTACCCATTACCTACCTCTTACCTAATACTATTTTCTTTGGCCTACTTCTTTCAACCGATTCGATTTTCTCACAAATATTTCACCACCGTCTCACATCTGTTCCACTGTACAGGACCCTTCAAGGACTGCCTGCACGCTTTGGAAGAAGGCCACACCAACACTGGCATGTACTTGGTGAAGCCAGAGAACGCTAATCGGCTGATGCAGGTGTGGTGCGACCAGAGACACGACCCAGGCGGCTGGACCGTCATCCAGAGACGCGTGGACGGATCGGTCAACTTCTTCAGAAACTGGGAGACGTATAAGGTAACAAACAAAACAAGCACTCACACGCCACATGCTGTGGTCACCATTGGAAGACTGCATAGAATTGTTAACGAGTTTTAAGGCTAAATTTGCGGATTTTCCTTTTGCGATTTAGGGGGATTTACAAATAAAAGTGTTTGTTGTTAAGCGCTCCATGTTTTTTTTCACTAAATGTTGGCTTTGCTGTGCTCTACAACAATTTAGCCGTCTTAAAAAATATTGAAAAGCACATTGCTGCTGAGAAATGTGGGAGTTATTTGCCAACTGCGCTGTGATGAGGGCTAAGCTCAAAACATGCCGCAAACTGGAAGAACCGCTTTGGAACATTGTGAACTTTCCCATTTTTAGGAAAAAAGGAACATTCCACTTGAAGTCATTGGGGACAAATGAACATGCGATGTGGGAACTCCTTCCATGCCGAATCTTCCAATTTGATCAGGTTACATAAAAGGAGGCATCCTCCCAGCATAATCACTCTAAGACTCTCTAATGAGACACAGAAGAAAACAGACCAACAAAAGAAAAGCTGACATCAGAATTTGGTCCCTCCATGAAAACATGTCATCTTCACAGCCAAAGCAATCATTTTGACGTAATACGTATGGAGTGGGGAATCCTTGCCGTTATGGGAATGGGGTGGTATAACATAAAACCAGAGCAGGGAAAAATATTTAGCAGCAATTGTAACCTACGCCCCATGACAGAACCAGAGGATTATCATGAATTTGTATCAGCCCAGCCCCCCCCCATCCCTATGAGCTAAATTGGCATTTGAAACTAGTTTCTGTGATTAAACCCATATGTGAGTTCAAACAAACAAAAAAGATGTTAGCTGCAAATAGGATTTGTGGAAGGAGGACATCAACAACATGTCTTACAATGAATGGTCACTAGTCATTTACTGATAACCTGAAGATAACTCTGGCTCTGTAAATGGCAAGATCCAGACACACATTTTATCCACACTAAACAAGCAGACATGAGTGCATGAGCACTTCTGAGGATGATTCAAAGTTGAAGGAATTCATTGTTAAATGTGTGGGAGGGAGACTATGACTGCGTGTGAAAGGAGACAGAGACTGGGGCTGCTTTGCTTGTACTGTACGGTGACTGAACTGAGAAGAGAAGCCTTAACAAGACTTTCAAAAATTCATCAACAGCTTCGGCTAAATGGGGCAGAAACCACGGCTTTGATCAGAACCTCAGTGAACACAGAGTATGTCATGGAGCATACGTTCGCATACAGTATGGTGTACAGTGTGTTGGGAAACATTGCCTTAAAAGGACATATCTGTCTTCTCTCCCCTCTCTCTGTCCTATTTTCTTCTCGCTTCTCAGCAAGGCTTTGGCAACATTGATGGTGAGTACTGGCTGGGCCTGGAGCACATCTACTGGCTGACCAACCAGGGAAACTATAAGCTGCTGGTGACCCTTGAGGACTGGTCGGGCAGGAAGACTTTCGCAGAGTACGCCAGCTTCCGCCTCGAGCCCGAGACGGAGTTCTACAAGCTGAGGGTGGGTCGTTACAACGGTAACGCCGGGGACTCTCTGACCTGGCACAACGGGAAACAGTTCACTACCCTGGACCGAGATCACGACATGTACACAGGTGAGGCACTAGAGTCAGGGCAGACTACGGATCTGGTAAATAGTTTCTACACATTCCATGGTCAAGTGTTTTAATTTTCATGACAACTGTCGCTATCACTATTACACTATTTTTATGTGTTAATATGGCTAAACTGTCACACACAAACGTAACCTCTGCCACTTACAGTATAATCGGCGTCTTAGATTTTGTCAAAAGACATCAGTCAGTTTTAAAGCGTGTTGACAGAAACAACTGATTACCTGACCGCAATAATGTATTAATTCCAGAACTACATGGAGGCCCACAGTATTCAACACTGACTCGTTTCTGTTACTTTTACAGGCAACTGTGCCCACTACCAGAAGGGAGGCTGGTGGTATAACGCCTGTGCCCATTCCAACCTTAACGGTGTGTGGTACAGGGGTGGGCACTATCGCAGCCGCTACCAGGATGGCGTGTACTGGGCAGAGTTCCGCGGCGGGGCTTACTCCCTGAAGAAGGTCACCATGATGATTCGGCCAAACCCCAACACATTCCATTAGAACCATCCCTTCCTAATGACTGCAGTTACCAGAAAAAACAAGTGCAATTAAACTAAGTTAAATATCTTTTTTTCTTTTCTTTTTAATTTTGTTTTATTACTTTCATCAATATGCATTCATGCACAGTATACTACAATGGTAAAGCGTAAAAAAACGTATGAAATGAAAGAGCTCGTTCCAGAAGCCTCCGGTGGGACTGGACACTCCAGAGCCGGTCAGGAGGCACAGGGACTCATGGAGCTCTGGTTGTATGGAGCCAGGTTCTCTTTTCCCTTTTTGTTGTTTTGTTTTGTTTTAAAAAAAAAAAATATGGACTATTGGACAGGCGAGCCCACAGTCAGTTTGAATCGGACAAGCAGACAAAGCAGTGGAAACCGGACACTGAGTAAGGCCTAACCTCATCTGTCAGCCGTGGCCTTCTGCGAGCCACCCCACAGAGAAATGCAGTTTCCACATGTGGTGATGAAGGCATGACGGGGAGAGCCGCTAGTTTCCTGTGAGGGAAAAAAGAACCCCGTGGGCCGCCTAACTCTGAAGCAGCGACCGTGCTCACTGCTCAAGACCAGTGGGCCGCCTCACTCTGGAGTAGCGACCGTGCTCACTGCTCAAGACTATGACAAGGGGGAGGAAGAGGGTGGGTTGGGGATGGGGGGGGGAACGCTTCTCGATTCGTTGTTGTTTATTTGTTCTTGTCCACAGCACAATCTGTGCACAGAGTATTAAATGTGATGAATGTGATGTAGTATGTTTATATGTGATGTAATGCCCCTGAATATGACATGATACAGTTACTCAAACCCCAAACACGTGTGCTGCAGTTTTTATGTTCTCCGTCGAACCAACCCCAAGCCTGACCCACTGGCATACATTCATGTGGGATAAGCCCACTATTGACATCAGCTGTTACAACGTTAGGATTTCCTTCAAGATGACTGGTCGGCTTCATGTCTTCCCAAGATTAAAGGAAGTTTGTTATTATTCATTCAATTCAATATGCTGACGTAAAATGAACACACATTGGAATGAATAAAACGAATCAATTGCATATTCTGGATAAGAACCTCGTATACGTGTTCCGTTGCTCAACTGCCTCCTTAATTTAAAAACTGGTCTCTGAATTATGACTGATTGAGGTACTATCTACACGTGACAACTATACTCTCTCATTAGAAAGTTAATTTGACTTGAGAGATCCATGTTTGCAACAAGCTGCCAATTTAGAAATCAAGGGTTTGTGTCACACCCAAACATTTTATTACAACCCGATCTCCAGCAAAATTATCCCACATGTTCAGCAGGCGTGGCACGAGGCAGATGGTTTGCTTCAGGGCAATGGAGGAAGGCTGGTCTGGGTGTGTCATTGCTCATATACCATCATAACAGAGAGATGAGCTTCCTTTCTCTTTGTAAGTGTGCCGTCTCCTCGAATTATATGGTGGAACGATCACTCTATGGTGCAGTAAATAGATGCATTTATGACTTCTGTACCTCGTTACCTTAAAAATACCTTACATTAAAAATAATAAAGGTTAGTAAAAATAATAAAGTTTAGTAAAAATAATAAAGAACAATATGGCAGTGACTGGCAGGGCACAGTTTGTTATTTTTATATAAAAACGCAGGGTATAGCAGTCCCAGAATCAAATCAGCAGTTTATCAGCTCATAAATCATAGCAAGACCATTCAGCCTCACTGATAACTCACAACAATAAATCTTCTGTTAAAAAATGTTAGTGTCAGAAACTTAAAACCTTAAAAACATTTAAATGTGGTAAGTGCAACTGAGAGTGTGCTCTAATGGGTTCACCTCATGAGCAAACCTCTCCAAGGTTATGTGAGGGCACGTTTCATTTTGCCAAAATTTACAGTAAACACCTGTCCATGTGTGTAGAGACAGTCCAAGAGAGTAGACTAGGAGCAGTAATGGCAGGAAACAAATGCTAGATTGTTCTACAGAAGGGGGCTTAGTGAGGTCATGCCCTACCCAGACACAACATATTGTGAGAGCTTTTTCAAAACAGACACGCTCACATCAGCACATGAGGCGGACACACACCCACACACACACACACACACATCAAAGCTGCCACTAACACACATCCTCACAAACTTGTTTTAACACAGCAAATAAAGTACTCTAGCTCTGTGTTTCCCACAGCTGCTACCAAAATGACTCTGAAAACGGCAAGCTTGCAAGTGAAGTAAAATTCAAAATGAATCTTCTAAACATGCCCCAATGACAGACACATGAAGGAAAAATTGCAGCAGTTCCCAGAGTATCAATTTCGAATTATTATCTTGACATGAAAAAAAAAAAAAATGCAAAAGGCTGAATATGAACAGGATTGCTTTCTCTTTTCCCATGTCTTATTTTTTATGACGAGGCTGTACATCAGTCACACAGCCCTAAATGACAAGACTATTTGTCAGCATCCCCACTTCATCCAACAGCTCTTCTTACTGTGGCATCCTGAGAAGCAATCCAATTTCAACACTTTTTATGTCATCAGCAAAACAACAGGGAATAAAGCGTAGAAGTGTAATGGGTATTCCAGACACTTTCCGTGCCCTGCAATCCATCCACCGGCAAAGATTTATAAAGATGCTGTGCCGTCCTGACACACGGTTCTCAAACTGTGGAGAAATTCCACATGATTAGAACCGGGTGTGTTTGGATGGTGGCTTGTTCTGTTTTTTTGAGCTCTTACTCCAAATGCACTGACATGCAGTCAAGATGACAGGTGCACACTGGCAACGACACCATATTTATGCCGTACTCTGAAAAACACCCCGACTCCACGAGCAATCTCTCAAACAGATAGGACGTGTCGTTGGCTACGATTTAAAAGAGGCTCGGGGACCAGGGTTGGCCTCCACACAAACACAAAAGGTTCTTAATGACTTAAGCTGTTTGCTTTGTGTGCAGGCTTTACATGAACTGCTGTTTCTTTTAGTGGCTTACGCAGAAGGTAATAAATTACGCACGAGCAGGGAAAAAAAAGCAGAAGACGTCAGATATACAGGAGACTCAAGAGTGGGAGTGGGAGACTAAAGGCAATGGAAGAACTGACAGATAAACTTTTGCATTCATTAGGTCATATGTTGCAACATGCAATAGTCCTCACACTCTGACAGGAGATAACAGAAGAAAAAAATAAAATGGCACCGCAATACCAGTGAGCAACCCTGAAGTCATTTGGAGTGTGTTTTTGTAAAAGAATTATATCCCCACTCTGTAATAAGTTACAAAAATGTAATGACGACATGTTAACCTCTCCCAATTTTGTTTCTTTTAGCGGATACAAATGTCACCCTTATGATTTTCCATTGGCCAAGTAACAGCATCTAAACATATTGTGAGTGCATTGGGTCACCTTTTAACACGGTACAACTGATTTAAAAAAAACGAAGAGTTCAAAAGTTGAACTTACCCAAGTAAGGGATGCACGGCACCATCTTTAGAGACCTGATGTATTCCCTCAAGATACTGTAGTTCTCCTCCTTAGAGGTCAGACTATTCAGCTTCTCTAATGTGGCCTTATCCTTACGGCTGATCAACTAAAGGGATAAAAGAAAATGTGTGTTTTTGACAGAACACTCAGTAAGGACAACAACAACCCAAGGCAAAGCAGACTGACTAATGACTGGAAACAATAACGCATTCTTACTTAAATGACTAACAATGGACTCTATGTAGGCAAAAGCCCCAGTATCCTATTAATGGCTTCACCAGCACCATTAGAGAAAGACATCATAAGAGTTATAACACTATACAAACAATTTATTACATGGGGTCACACAGTTATGCAGAATCATGTGCAACTGTTTGGAGAGATGTGGTATTGAAAAGTGTGGACCCAGAACAAGGAATATAATCTCCATTCACAGGGACACATTCCCCCCCCCCCCACTTTATAGTGAAACTGCTGACCACAATTTTTCCCTTGCAAGAAACTTCCTCCGTCCTCTTCCTCCTTTGGGGATGTCTGGTCTGATAGCCACAGGCGCTGCAGAGCAACAGGCTGGGTAAAGGGAAAACCCCATGGAGGAGGCCTCACGCTACAGCCTGGAGTACAGCAGTACTGAACCCGATATGCAGAATACGATGCTGAATTCAGTAGCATGAAACTGCAGAGGTTACTAAAACATATAAAAGCCATCTCCCCCTAGACGGGCAAATAAGAACAGATGGCGGGCTGCATGCAGTGGAGATGTTATGACAACACGACGGCAGAACAGCAACCGGTGGGGTTTACTCCATGGCTTCTTACTCCAGACAGTACAAAAGGGGGGCCCGAGCCAGAGTTTTCAACAAACACACAGGGCACATGCTGCGGTTCAGAGAAAACCAGCTTGAGCTCCGGGCTCCGGGCTTTTGGGGCCCAGGCCACGGGCTGTGACCGTACGACCACCGGGAAAAATTTGGCCGTCCTCCCGCTGTGCCCACCGTAGAAAGTCAAACACACAATCGACTGGAGTCTGTGATCTGTGTCTGCCTGTCATTGGAAACAAACATACACACAACCCCTAGCCATGACCTTTCCCAATCCAAGTAAGACACTTCTATGCAAGGTGGAGGACACAGCTCCGCTATTCACCACACCATAAAACACACTCAGATCCTTCAATTCCTAAACTCCAGATCACAAATGTAGGCCTATATATTTAGTAAAACAAGGCATCAACTACTTACAACGGTGTCTTGCACTCAAATAAATATTTCAATAAATATTTCAGACAAGGGAGACAAAAGAAGAGATTCTTAACAGATTTACATTAAGTCATTTAGCAGACACTTTTATCCAGAGCGACGTACAAGGGAAGACAGAGATAAGTGTGGAACAGTTACGCTAAGACATAACACGTACAACATGCTACACAGCCATGCCTCTCAGTAGACCTCAATCCCAATCAATCAACTTTTCAACGCATCAAGCGTTTGGAAAAATACAACCAATATAACACGTCCTCAGAGACAACACCAACAGTAGAACTTTATTAGTTTAAATGTTTTATATAATGAGTCACAATGCAAGACATATCATTCCACCCCATAATACAAAAAGCCAAGTGACCTCACAGATAGTTACACAAAGAGCAAGCTGAAATAGTCTGTGTGTGTCCTCCATGCTACCCCCACTAAACGCACAACAATATTTTTCCCCCCCGAACTCTCCTCCCATACTGAGCTCTCCTGCACAGATATCAACGATAATAAAGTCATGATTGGGCACAAGGTCTCTCCCTTCTGAATCCCATTACAGTGCTATTCATCCATGTCATGACCTCATGGAACTTAAGATCTCATTGTTTTATGGGGCTCCCTGGGGGCCATTTTGAAACCTCATACATCATTATCTGGGTTTACAGTGTTAAGTGCCTGAGATGGAGATTCTTTCCTAGCTAACGCGGGCTGCCATAGACCTCGCCGCCCGACCGTTCGTGGAACACATATTCCACACGCCGCCGTAGCTTCAGTCCAACCTCTTCTCAAAAGCTCCTGGAAGACGTGTGCGGCACGAAGACACGGCTGTGCCCTATCAAGAGCATCACGAGAGACAACACACACACACACACAGCCTCATCTGCTGTCAAGATGTGCCATGGCGTAGACACCTACTCTATGCCATGTCCACCGCCGGAGAAAAACACTTGGAAAAAACATGTCGCCAGACCACAGACCTCAATCTATTGTTCAAACTGGCACCACTCTCTCGGAGTTTCCTGTTAATGTCTTCTCAGCGGAAGAGAGCGGATGACTTCATCACTGGAGCGGGGCTTCAGCTCAACACTCTGCCAGCACCGCTGTGCATAAAGGCGCTACTTCACTTAGAGACCTCCTGCAAAGCGCATAACACGGTTGTATCAGCAAATGTCCCGTTATGAGATATTTTCTGATGAGATTCTTCACCCCCCAGCCCCCTACCCCCCCAGTTTAGCACAACCAAACTCTCTGTTTGCCCCGCTTCTTCTGTCTTTTATACAAAGACCAATCCATCTAAATCACAATCCTTTTACATTGTAGAATTCAAACAGTTTTACAACAAACTCTAGAGGTCACTGAGATGACAGGCATTTGAACAGGAAGTGTTAGGGGTCACTGTGCAAAGCAGAACACGCACCATGACGATCGATGGGAGGTGAAGGCCATGTTATGGGACGTCTAGTGAGTTATCATGACTGATAACTGACAGCGCTGGCAGTTTAAGAGAACGAGGTAAATTCGCGTGGAAGAAAATCCCCCCAAAAATGTTTCAGGCCTTTGATCTTTACAGTAAAGAGGAACTAGACGCATTAGACATTACTTCTCACAGCCCTCCGTCTGAACATGAAGCATCAGAGGTCACTGAAGAGTGACGTCCGTTGAAAATAAAAGCACTGGAGATGATTCATGGTGACGGCTGTGATGGGCCTCTACACATCAGTTAGTGTGCAAAGAGGTGTGGAAGGACTGGGAGAGATGAACAGCAACAGGCTACAAGAGCCCAGGGAAAGCCTTCTTGTGTGTGTGTGTGTGTCTGTGTGTCTGTGTGTGTCTGTGTGTCTGTGTATGTCTGTGTGTGTGTGTGTGTCTGTGTGTGTGTGTGTGTGTCTGTGTCTGTGTGTGTCTGTGTGTGTGTGTGTCTGTGTCTGTGTGTGTGTCTGTCTGTGTGTGTGTGTGTGTCTGTGTGTGTGGCACTTGGTGGAAAGCTCTCACCACACACAGAGATGTCGCGCCAGCAATCAATCACTCAGCACTGACAGGAAACATTACCAAACATGGAACCACACTACATTTCTTTATGGTTTCCAATGAAATCTTGATGGTGGGCTTTCAAATGATGCAAACATAAAGCTATAATGAAATAAGAGAATATTGCCAGTTAAATATTGCCATCTAAATGATGGAAAAGAGAACAAAACAGCATGGAAATGGGACAGTCAGCATCTTTCAATGTTTTTGCTGGCGTGACTCTGTACATTACAACACAGAGAAGTCCCAGGGAGATGTAATTTTCAGGCCAGTGGAAAGTTTTGTACATGTCTTTGACAAAGATGTGTGTTGTGTGGGTGACAGGGGATTAGCCCGTGTAGATGTTAGGTGTCCACAGCTCCCACAGAGGTGGCAGCACAGACCTTTGAGGTGAGAACAGACATGACCACTTGCATGGAGGCTGCCGGGGAAATGCAATGAACTATGGACTTTGTACAAGGGAAGGCAGCTCCACCACGAAGGCCACGCTCCACAGTCCACGTTAAATGACAGGTTTCACATCCTCCTGTCCAGTTCATACATCATGGCACCGCATGTGCTGCCATACGATGTGCTTGAATAAAGCAGTGAGATTTGGTACGTCGTTCTTTCACTAACCGGCCATTTTCCATGGACTCTCTGGTTCTCCAATATGATATCCCATTACAGTTTCTGGACGACATTGTTCTGTCTGTGTCTGTTTTGCTCCGATATCTTGTTGCTAAGCTGTTTGTGAGGCTTTAAAAATAAAATAAGAGCAATATTACAATATTATTGCCCTCATTCACTGAACAAATATCAGTTCATTGCAAGCATGCGGGACTAATTTGTCCCTTCAGCTTTTGAATTTATAAAAGATGGGAATGGGAAGGAGATGCATGTGTTCGTTTTAACGGCGTGGAATAAATAGCACAGGCCATTACACGGCTCACAAAACAGCCATTCCTGGACAGATAAATCACGGGGAAAATCACTGTGATCATTACACGTCAGCAGATGGGAGGCACACAAATAAGGAAAAGTCTCCCTTCATCTTTAATAGGAGGACACTTAAATGGTTTGTAGAGGAAAAATTAGCAGTCCCTGATAAGAGTAAAATAAAAAATAACGAACCGCTATTCATGCTGAGTTACGTGTTTAGAGGACCCGAGGGTTAACGTAACTAGACGCCGGTCCTCTATTTGAAACAGAACCTTGGCACAGCGCATGTAACTTACTACAACTACTTACTGCTTCTTTTTTTATTATTTTATTTTTATTTTGGTCATCTGGGTTTTGACAAGAGTACAATCAACATGACACATTTACAATACCTTAATACTTCAATACTTTGAAAACACACAAGTTCCTTCCTAGTTCAGGACTCATTAATAGGCAAAATATATCATTTTGAACTTGAAAATATCAAGTTCTTTATAGTCAATTCTTTACAATGACCAAAGGTTTACCTTCTAAAAAATAATGATATATATATATATATATATATATATAAACAAATGAACATGGGGAGCTTTCAACTACTTACTACTTCAAATGACACTTTAACCTACATGCATACATTCTTCGGTCGGCCATGTTGTTGTGTGGTGTGGCATGGTGGTATTGATGGAAATGTTTTTCTTTTACTTCAAACCAATAAACTCATTATCCAACATTGATGGCACAAGGAAAAAGGAAAAAGACTAGACTGTCAGACTGGAATTTCTGAGTCTTTATGGAAACAACTGGTCCCAACTAAGGGGCCAAAACTCAATAGCTGTAATTATGGCCGCAGTGGTGTTATAATAATGAGAATTGCCATTATGCACATGTCCAAATATGAGGATCTGTCCTTTGTCCAAAGGTGCTTTTTGCTTCAGACAAAATGAAACTGACAGATAATAAGCTAAATCATGTAGTTAATCAAAACCAGTTTATACCCACTTTTATTATAAGTCATTTCACTTTACAATAATTAATTGTGTTTGTTTAAAAAAAAAAGAAGAAAGCTGCTTTAGTATTTGAAAGCATATTCAAATACACTGTTGCACATATAGTGCCTTAATACAGACAGAATGGTATTAAGCTCTAGAGAGCTAACCCTGCCTTGTCATTTGTGCTTTGTTTGCCTAGAAAGATACCTTAAAAGGTCAGTTATTAAAAAGATTGAGAATGACGCCTGAAACTATTCTCTTAACGAAGGTCTTTCCGTCTTCAAATGCACTGAAAGCCGGTTTTAATGAGCAGTACTAAGGGACATAAGAGAGAGCACTCAGCCCGTCCCTGGAATGTAGCTCTGCTAAAAGAAAGCTGTTGGAGGGTCCCTTCCACTGCCCCCCGTCACCGGCGCTCATTACTCTTATGGCCAGATGCCCCTCAGGAGGGCAATCTTCATTCCAGGGGTCACACCCCTCCTGATATAAGTCCCAACAGTGCCACCCCATGCCCAAATGTTTTAAATATGTTTTTAGAATCTTGTCAATGATGAATGCCTACTCCTTTTTCACGTTTCCCAGATATCTTTCTCCTTTATCTTTCTTTTCTCCCTCTCTCCTCTCCTCTCCTCTCTCCCTCTATTTCTCTTTTCTCTCTCCTCTTGTCACGAATTCCCCTGAATTCTAGTTTGTTTTTCATCTGGGTTGTGTTCATGTGTTATCATCCCCTGTCATTTCAGATCCGGCTACGCCTACATGCTCGGCAATCTCCTCATCTCTCTCACCTGTTAATCTCCGCCCATCTCTGCACCTGCAGCTCATCTCCGCATTAGGTGCGGCGTATTTATACCTGCCCGCTATCATCTGTTCTTTGCCAGATTGTCTTGTGTGTTTTGCCAAGCTTCCCCGCGATTTGTCTGTTAACCATAAACCTGATTACCCTGTATTTAGACCCTGGACTGTACCTCGGATTCCGTTTTCTCTGCCTGCCCCTCGTCTGAATTGTCTGCTGTATTATCTGATCTCCCGGTTTTGACCCTGCCTGCCTGTCCACCGATTACGGATACCCTGCCTGCTCCTTGTCGGATGGTTTGCTGTACGGACGGATCTCCCGGTTTTGACCCTGCCTGCCTGTCCATCGTTTACGGATTACTCTGCCTGCTCCTTGTCGGATGGTTTGCTGTACGGACGGATCTCCCGGTTTTGACCCTGCCTGCCTGTCCATCGTTTACGGATTACTCTGCCTGCTCCTTGTCGGATGGTTTGCTGTACGGACGGATCTCCCGGTTTTGACCCTGCCTGCCTGTCCATCGTTTACGGATTACTCTGCCCGCTCCTTGTCGAATGGTTTGCTGAACGGACGGATCTCCCGGTTTCGACTCTGCCTGCCTGTTCCCCGGATAACTCTGCCTGCTTCACTGTAGTATTACTGAGACACTGGGCTGATGACCAGGGTTTGACTCTGTTGTGTTATAACCAAGTAAAGAAACGCAAAACTACTTTCTGTGTCTGTCGTGCTTTTGGGTTCCTATTGTGTCTGTACCTGAAAACGTTACACCTCTCCCTCCCCCTCTCCCCCTCTCTCTCTCTCTCTCTCTCTCTCTCTCTCTCTCTCTCTCTCTCTCTCTCTCTCTCTCTCTCTCTCTTCCCCCCCCCCCTCCCTCCCTCCCTCTCCCTCTCTCTCTCCCTCCCTCCCTCACTCACTCCCCCCTCATATTTTAAAGCAGCAGCTATGCATGGCATTTCAGGATTCATTTTTCTCACCCAACAGAATTACAGTGGAGGCTCTCCTCAGTGTACTGAACACCTAAGAGTTTCTGTGGAGGCTCTCCTCAGTGTACTTAACACCTAAGAGTTTCTGTGGCGCTGACTTTCGACAGCTTCCCTTGTTTTTCTTTCCACGAAGATGAACGGACTTGACTCTACGTTGTAAAAATGAGTAAATGTTTATTGTAACACGTGGTCTCAAATAAGAGCAAGTACAACATGCTGATGACAACACCGCTCAGAGAATTTACAACCACGTAGGGGTGTTATGCAGGTTAATCTGCTACCGCTGAAACTCCACTGGGTCCTATTCATTGCCAAGATACAGAGCAAATGTAGTCAGGATTGCAAGGTAGCACATGTTTCTCTAGCTGATAATTACATTTACATTTACATTTACTCATTTAGCAGACGCTTTTATCCAAAGCGACTTACATATGTGTGACTTACAACTTTACATTTACACTGATGGCACACTGCACATCAGGAGCAATTAGGAGTTCAGTGTCTTGCTCAAGGACGCTTCGACAGGGAATCGAACTAGCAACCTTCTGATTACTAAACGACTTCTCTACCTCCTGTACCACTGTCTCCCCCCCTAATTAGCACAAATGCTACACTTCCAGATGCACACCTCCAGTGCATATCAATTGCAAATATTTCCCAGAGATACACTGACTTCACAAAGTGAGGGCAAATAAAGATGGCATAAAAGATGGCTTTGCTTACCGACCAGGTCTTGCTGAGTCTGAAGATCGGTGCGCTCTGCAGGGCAGAGACCACAGAGACCAGGCCATGAATGTTGTTCAGCTCCAATAGTTTCTGAAGGGGTAAAGGAATAAAAAAAAAGTAATCATGACAATATGCTGGAGTTTTTAAACAACCAACCAAAGCCTGTATTTTACCTCATGGTTTTTAATAAGTCTCTTTCACATATGAAATCCGCAACAAATGTCAGATCAAAAACAATCCGTAATTGATAACAAATTGCCATTCTAACTTAGCCTTCAATCACAGCAAAGTTCTGTGTGTCTTCCTTCCCACATGAAACAGCATATTACAGAATAGTGAGTGAGTGCCAGCAAAGATTGCTAGTATAATAATACGTTATTAATGATAATTGTATATTATTATTATAGTATTTATATTTTATATTATTATTATTATTATTATATTGTTAGTATATATTATTATATTATAATATTAGTAATAAATCATGGCGCAGTCATGGTCAAGGTCTCATGCCAGTTAAACTAGCTACCCAACTCTGCCTTAGGAAGCCATCTTCACAGTTGGCAGTTGCTAGGGTGTGTTAATGTAAACTAATGAGTTGCTAAGGTAACTGTATGTATTTGGGGGGCAAGCCGCTAATCTGCACAGGCACCCTGAATCCTAATATGCAGAAGTTGCAGAGGTTAGAAGTGCTTCGAATGACGACGGAGTTATGCATTTACAAATGTGGACCTCTATTTGCTTCAGCACTTTGACCGATCACAATCATCATCAACTGGCATTACTTACACAATAGAGGTCTTTTCTGCGAGGAATTTGTTTAGCATAATGTTATTCTTTTTTCAGGTAAACATTTTCTCATCATCTACATTTCAAGAAAGTGGAAAATAAAATGTAGACTTTGAACTACTAGAATAAAATACCTAAACGGGCGCAAGAGACAAATGGAGACTGCGCAAAGAATATGTACCTGGATCTGTGACAACAGACCAATTTATATAGTGACAAAAAATTATAGTGGCCTCTAAATGTGTAAATAGCTAGCTATTAAATTATCCAATGGCCTCAATAATACAGAATATTCAAATTGCATCTGTTGGCATCATCCAGCAACACTAAAAATGTCCTGAAAAACCACCCACATCTTAAATTCTTCTTTAATGGTTCAGCTCTTAGGGAGTAGTAGAGGAGAACAGTAATGCCTTTTGAACAGCACGTTGATGGTTTTTATGTGCTCTTGCATATTTTTCAGGTTTTTTTTACGAGTTCCCTGCTGTCTCTCGGCAGAGATGATGCAGTGTTCTCATCAAACTCCCACGTTATGACCTGAGGGAGGAACTCCCTCCGTTTCTACACTCTGATTGGACAGTAGTCAGCTGAGAGATGCTGTCAGTGATGGTGTCTTTGCGTTATACTGTCAGCCAGCTGTCCAGAATCACGCCCGCAACCATCATTAAGGACACAGAGGCCTTATCATCAGGATTTGTGCTGCATCTTTCCAACAGGTACATGCTGTGAATTGATGGTGCATAAATTACATGCACACAGCCAAGCACGTTCCAGGGACACAATACTACAGGGACACGTTTTACTTGAACTGCTCTTTCAGATCAGTTTAGATCAGATTAGGCTTTGGACTCATTCTAGCTCGAGCTCCTGCTGCACCATCCTCACCGAGTACAAGCATTCCCATGTGGTCATGGATGAACTATTTGTGTGAGCAGAGTTTAGTGTTCTGCTTTAGAAATCAAAACAGTGCTTTCCAAATGGTCGACGTGGTCACTTTGAGGACAAAACGTTGTTGGGGGATATGAGCCGAGGCAAAATATATGAGGCAGACACAAAAGATTATATACTTTTATATTATGATAATTTCAGATAAGTAACTGGTTTGCAAAAACTTGGCAATGATGAACTAAAGGGGAAAAAAACGAAAGGAAATCAGTTATTAATCTTGGACTCAAAGAGATGAATGTTTAGATCTCAAAAACTCATTCCTACAAAGCAGTTTTTCTACTCCCACTTCACAGACAAATAAAGTAAAAAGCACTATTTGTGGTGTTTTCTGAGCACCAAATGCAAATACACTGTACAGTGACCAATGTAGAGGTTGTCACTTTTATCAGTCTGCTCTTTAAATGCTAGGGCAAATATATTGGACAAAATCAGCTACCAGAATTATCATTTGGTGACATTACAGTTACAAATGATCATTGTCCATGCTTGTATTTTTCAGACAAGGCAAACGTGTTGCACACAGATGTGCTATAGACTGCACATGGACAGCTTCTGTTTAATTCTTCACAACAAATGTAAAGGAACATTTTGAAAGCAGATTCTGAGGAATGTGCACTCACCTTTGCGATTTTAATAAAATGGGTCAGAATCTCTGCCCGAATCTTCAAAGTCCGAGCTGTGAGGATTTCTCTCACCAACCAGAAGCTCACCTGAAGAAATCGAATCAGTTATGAAATCACTAAATCACCAACCAGAAGCTCACCTAAAGAAATCAAATCAGTTATGAAATCACTAAATCACCAACCAGAAGCTCACCTAAAGAAATCAAATCAGTTATGAAATCACTAATCAGCTCAAGTCTTATGCAAAGGAAATTACTGAAAATGTATAATAAATGCATAAATCTTTTTTTTTTAATCAATTCATCTTTTTGCATGTATTGCCACGGACTAAAGCGTGGTGCTTGGGCTGCCACTGCTTATTTACAAGCATCTTTCCAAGAAGAAGCATGCGCATACAGATGTTCATGATTTCATCTAAATTACATTAGAAAGAGAGGCCACAGGTTCTGTTATCAATTATCATTACCTTTCCCTGAGTAGTTTTCAAACAAAACTAAGCAGTTAACGTGAGAGACGGCCCCATACTGGAAAGATTTATGCATTATGTATTGTTCAAATAAACAGGGTACCTAACAATTACTGCCCAAGTAGTTCTTGAACAGAGCCCTGCATGTCAGCCAATAACTGAAGATTTAGAGTATGTGTATACAAAAAACCCTTGACGATGACGAATGAATTGACAACATATTTGTCAGCAATTAAGAAATGAGCATTTAAATCAGAAGGTCAGGCGTTTTATGGCCCAGGCTGTAAATTCTTTCAGCAGCCAAATAGTGACTTATGGAACAAGAACGGAACTGACAGTGAGTTACATTAAAGTTCTATGAACTGCTTTTGACCTCAATTTCACAACTCGGCCAGGCCCCGCTACACACACACACACACACACAAACACACACACAGACACACATTACCCAAACCTGCTGGGAGAGTTTCTGTCTCCTGATGGAAACGTCTACAGCTACTTGTTTATTTGTGTAATAGCTTAAAGATGTCTGCGAGGAAACATTCGTCGTCGAGAGTAAATCTGAGCGAACGGCCCCGAGGCTGGACGCCTGCTCTCAGGGGCTCAGGCGCTGTGTGGCCGACAAGCGGCGATATTTTCTCTGCAAACTCCATTTCTAATTAAACAAGCTGTAAACCTGGGAGTAACAGGGGAGCCATTCCCGGCACAACACAGGCGCTTCAGGTGCTGTGCCGGGGGGACCAGAAAAAAAATCCGCTTACTGACAAAAACACGTGTGGAAATACACTTTTTTTCTCCAGCACTCCAATCACTTGAAATCTTTTTTCACACAGGCTGCTCATTCACGGAGTGCCACCGGACGAACGGCCCCCGCTGGAGCTGTAAATATGTCAGAACGCTGCGAAATTATCAACTACTACGTCTGGCCAAATGGATGTCTTTCCCATAAATCTGCCAGGAAACATGCGCTGCACTCCGTACCCACGACCTGGGAGCATGATGACCTATGACCTGTGCAGAACATCAGCATGACAAAAGAGGAAATTAGATCATTAGAACGGCCTGTATGTATGCTCGGGATAGAGTTAACTGGTGTTGTATTAGGGGATAGGATTTCTGATTCAATTCAATTAAATACAACTTTTCACAGTTTTCACATGTACAGATCAACATTAAAAAAAAATTCAAATCATGTGCTCGGGATCTACTTACTACACTCAACATCTGATAGCTGAGAATATCCTTAACCCAAAAACCTCACCGACACAACCTCACTATCACTGACAAACCTATTGAAGCCATTCAGAGTCAACTCAACAGTCTGGCTGTTTGGCTGATGAGGCAGAGCCACTGCTACAAAATGCTACAATGCTACTGCTACAAAAACACCTCAGGCATTAGTGCTGAACTGTAATAATTCTCTACGTGAATCACCACCTTTCCTCTGGACTTCATTCCTGCCATGTCTGGCGCATCTCCAGGGTTAGGTATTTAAGCACCAGGCCGTTAAGTGGCTACGTTTCTGTTTTTTCCTTCATCAAGAACCATCACTTTCATGGACTTTTAGTGTCTCTGTAAAAGGCAAAGCCAAAAGAGATTAATAATCCTTCATGAATACTGGAATAACTACACGGCACCGCTGGGCACATAACTGCATAAACACCTCAGCAGAACAGATTTTGTCTACTAACCCTAGACGAAATCGATACAATAATTCTGTATTGAAAGCAAACAAACGACAGACTATCCATCAACAGTTTTCCTTCTTCCTCCGTGTCCCACAACATAATTCCCCATCCCTTCACACAGCCTAATGACCTCTCCCTCCCTCTGACCTAGTCAGGACGACCTCAACCATAAGTCACCCCAACTCCAGCCAAAGTTACGAGTCAAAGTGTTCACAGGTCAGGATCCTTCGCCTTTCCAAAAGTCCAAATCTGGCCCTTCATGCTATCCTGACCTTTCTCATTGAAACGTCCCTCTCGAGTCTCCACACACTCTAGGCAGCGATGCTAGAGAAACCTTAACCAGACATGATCTTTCACCTCTGCTTGAAACACGCATCTCTTTATGTCACTCTTCACATCCTCTGCCAAACATCTTACATGCCCTAGTAGAGAAAAGCGGTGAGGGCGTCGACGGGTAATAACTCTAAGTAATCTGCCGCTACCTAAGGTGCACAGATCAGCGGAAAACTTTTCGCCCCTCTGCGTGGGGATGATTTATATTGTCTGCTTTGGATTAGGACGACGCCATAGCATGAGGGGCTGGTAATGGCTTCATGGTACGTTCATGTCTATACAGACATAGTCACAAAGCCCGTGGAACAGCTGCAGGGTCTTTGCGCTAATGGGCATAGGGAGCCAATTACCTACTGTACCACTGGCGGGAGCCAGCCAGCCCGGTGAGGTAAGCGCTCAGTGGCGAAAACGTGTCGTCATGCTCCAGCACGTTATGACAGGGGATCAGTGTATGGGACGGGGTAACGATGCACAGATGAGTTCCAAAACTTCAAAATCTGGGCAAAAATGGTTGATGACTTTATATTTTATTTAATTTTTTTTGTTCTCTCAGCTTCGGAAAACACATCATTAGCACTAATGGTTAAAATGATGCCCTGTGTAGTGAAAACAGAAGCGAGTCGTGTCAACAAGTGTTCCAGTAGCAGGCTGGGTTGGGCAGCCTCCATCCAATCCTCCACCCAACTTACATCTTTTGTTTATTGTATCTGCAATTATGGAGGCCGTATTAATCGGTGAACAGTAATAGAAAACTGAAATAATTACCCTTTTAAGTCAAGAATAACACATTACAGAGCAAAAATAATAGCGCAACACAGACATATCATTATGGCCTTTTGGACGTGCATCACACAAGAATATATAAACACAAACCTCCAGAGCTATGACACAAGGAAAGAAGCAGCCATTAACAGCAGGACCACCTGAATAACGTAGCAATTCATTTGAATTTACTTCGACCTGAACGCAGTTCGGATTCAGAAAGTGGTGAGCAATGAGACAGAAACTATATTATTTTAGACTGTCAGGTCTAACCCCAGCAAGAAACTGCTCTGGGGGGCTCCTTGCTGTGTCTAAGACATCTGTGTCCGTGTTTTTCAGTTTAACACTACTGAACAAGCTTAGCAGACATTGTGTGCGTCATGTCCAGTCAGGTGTTTTAAAGCACCATTGTGTGCGTCATGTCCAGCCGGGTGTTTTAAAGCACCAAAGCTGAATGGGGACTCACCTGATTGAATCGGCGTGTGAAAGCCACCACGTTAGGCGCCAGGACGTGTTTCTCCTTCTTGTTCCACCCACAGCTGGCAAGCTCCTTTAAACACAGACACACACACACACACACACACACACACACACACACACACACACACACACACAGACACACACACACACACACACACACACAGACACACAGACACACAAACATAAACACAAACAGAGTGAACTTCATGATCTCATTGGCCGTCAGTGTGTTCTGTGAATCTGATCTGCTATGCCCCACAGGGCTTGACTAAACCTCTCCACAGAACCGCTAAAGCCGTAAGAATCAATTGTCATCGGCTGATGTTCTTTTGAAGACACAAAGTTAGCATGAACAACACTGACATCAATTCATCACAAAATCGTCACTCTATACAAAAACTGAGAAAAACTAGCATTGTAGAGAAACTCCAAACAAAAAGTAGCTTTGAAGGCCAATAAACTTCTGTGAAGCCCAGTGAAAACCAACGAAGCATTGGCAAGCAGTGGGAGATCTTATGACGAAAACCCCATTCTTCACGCCTTCTGGTTGGCTCGTTCCCCTCTGTCTATGATCTGTGTTTATTTAAATGACCCCTAGATACACTGGGATTTTGTGTGCACAAGATCAAGTATTTTAATATGATGTGTACACTACACACACACACAGTACGTGGTGCCACGAAATTCCTACCTGCAAGGACCTTTCTCAACAGAGCAGTAATCAAAGCCAGACCACAGGAACATGCAAAAAACAAATAAATAAATCAGCAGACATTCCGCAGACAAATAAATCAACATATGAAGTACCCTATCAAGTGCAGGTGCACGAGTGTTAGTGTTATTGCAGTACATGCAAGAGGATTCACTGTACAACAGCAGAGTGGAGAGGGATGAGAAATCCTTCTCTGGGGCCTCAGAGTGGGATGAGAAATCCTACTCTGGGGCCTTGTACAATGATTGAGGGCCAAGACATCAAAGACTACCAGACGTAAAACACAGAGCAGAATCTAATCCGATCGATCTTCTTTTAGCTCACAGATGAGCAGTGCAGCATCACACTACAATTCCCACGGAGCCCACAACACTGACAGAACACCTTCTCCATACTACTCAGCCCATTAGTTTGTTCCTAAGGAAGGTCTGACAGTCGCCTGGCTTGGTCAACTTCAAGCTGGACTATGCGGCTAACAATGAGAGTGGAGATGACTATCAGGAACCACTTGGCCCTGACCTGCCACCTGTTATGAAGGACTTTTCCCCCAGGAAAATATTTCCCCCTTAGCCTCCGCAGGCTTGCTTCCTTGGCCTTTTCACTGAACTCCTGGTACAGTACACAGGTTTTTAAACCACACACCTCTAATTTCAGCCAGGGGGCTGGCTTGTTTGTCTACCCATAAAAGTAACCCAGGGGAAATAAAGCAGGCTAGATCCAATAATATTCCATATATCAAACGTGGGAATTAGACGTGTTAAATAACATGCTACAAATCACATTGGCCTTGTTGACAGCTGAACAGAAAGTACCATTTTGCCATTGATTTCAGTGCACAGTGATGAACAATGCAACTGACAACCTCATTAGAATCATGAAACAGAACAGTAAGAAAACTGTAAGAAAGGTCACCATGACGATGACAGCATCACTGTCTAGTCAGCTACACGTGTAATTCCCCAGCAAAAGGGGGGAGTGTGTTATTAGAAATAACAAATTTACAGACTCAAGGAAACTTCAGTTAACAGTTTGGCCGAGACTGTTGGAAACAAGCAATAAATGAAACTGCATTAGAAACTCATGCAATGCGTAAACATCAGCCATCCGCAATAGAAGAACATTTTTTTTTTTTAATCCAAAGTGTCAACAGAAGACACAAATCTCTCACTTCCATCACAAACACTGACATCATAGTTTATATAGACTGTATATAAACTGATAGTAAATAATGAACAAGCTGACAAATTTGTTTACAGTTTAGAACTAGGCACATGTGTTACGAGAAGCGGCTGGTCCAGAGTCTAGTTTATACCTCTCATCTGTTGTAAAGTGGTATTACATTTTTTGTAGTGACTATTTTGATTTAGTCGGAATAAAATGTGGAGACAGACATCTTGTCAAACAAAGATGACAGACCATCATGATCACTCCCTCAGTATCGAAAGAAGCACAACGCAAATCACATTTTAATGTCCGAATGTCATGGAGTCTGCCCATGAAAAACATTCTCAGAGTCAGTTTTCTCCTTATCTGTAGGTTTTGTTATGGACTTGACTTTTGTCATGCTCTAGTGAGTCATTTATAAGTTTCATGAATCGGTTTTATTCCATGGATCCTGAATCAGTCTTGCGTGCGTGCAGCTGAATCGTCTGAGATCCAGACTGAGTGTATGGTTTGAATTCTGGCTAAAAAAACGTTTCTCACGTCATTTTCTTCTTTTAAACATTTCAGTGGCTGTTTAACAAGAGACTGCTGGAGAGATGTTCGCTGACTAATGGATTTTCTCATGTAAACACACCTTATTAGCCAAACAGGCAAGGTGTTGATTGGTGGAGTAGACTGGGTCCTCAGTGGCCAATAGAAGTATGTGCAGCCTTTCAACGAAATTTAGAAATCTTTACGAGCGCAAAGATCATAGAAACTGGACTTTTGAAGATCACCTATAACTACAATGTCACACTGAAGGGTACCTTTCCAGTTGGAGTTGACCCGACTTTGTAAAGTCCCAGAGAATGCATGAAGCATAGACAAGATTAACTGCAGCTTTTGCCATTTTTCCTGGTCATACCAACCTATATGTCATGTCATGTCCATATGAGACCTGTCTATTCTAATATGCCTCCTTCCTAAGATTGTCACATGTGTCTTAATTAGTATTAGTATAGTTTTCCGGCCTATAAAAACCATCATTAAAGTCTTCTCTTGATCATGGTCATAGAGCTATTTTTGGTGCAATCACTTAAAAAGGTTTGGTAGAGCCAACACTACTGTACTACAACCATGCTTTATGCTCCATATAATAAATATAATGGAATGTGCCAGCACTACTACAACCACTAGATAGGTTATGGTATCAGTATAGTTTACTGGCCTATAAAAAACCATCATCTTCCCTTGATCATGGTCATAGTGCTACTTTTGGTAGGTTTTGTACCGCCAACACTTCTATACGCACTAGATGTTTTATGGTCCATATAACAAATATAATGGAATGTCATGTTCTAAATGTAACCCAGTCATCAAGTACTTCTTCTGACGTCACTTCAGTCAGGTGATGAGTTAACCTGAGCCATATGAGCGGGGGCCTGAGAAGGTCTGTGGACTGGGAACTGTGCGTTTAATTTCTCTGGCATTCATTTGAGGTACAGCGTGAGCCAACTACTGGACATTCTGGGCTTATTTTCTGTTGGGGCTAAAGGAGATATCTAATCTTTAACTGGAAACAAGCTTTAAAAGGATTCAGTCAGTTGGCTGTGGGAAATCCTTCAACAACACTGACTATGACATAATGGCTATGTTGATGTCTAAAAGAGAAGTGAAGTATTTCACAAAGCAAGACTTTTGCTTTTTTCTGCATATCTGGACTTGCACACAAATATGCCATTTCAAGTTTATTATAACTCAGTAGTCCTGCTTGGTAAAACACCCCTGATCTGACACTATCTAGGCTTGAGGCCCAGTCCTGTTTTTCACCATAACTCTCACCAGATGTTGTAAATTTCCATCTCAAACAATGTATCTGGTGCTTTCGCATAACTGCATTTCCAATGCCATTGCGATATCCATATCAAATCAACAGTAACTTGGCTTAAAGTACAATCCCAGGCCTATATGATAAGGCCATTGAACCACATGGTCTCCAGCCATACGAACCATATGCTTATCATAGGCTTAGAAACAGAGCTGAGCAGCAACAAATTAAATCAAACCTTGCGAGCTGAAGCCGCTTGGCTGAGGTCAGGCGGGGTGGAAATAGCCGTGTATGCCGGCACATCTCATCGTGTAATGTTCTGGCCCGTGTGTCGGCACGGAGACGGAGGTCGCGGAGCCGAGGCTGAGTCGCGGTGTCCTGACGAGGCCGCCGGCTGCCGCGCAGCTCCAGCTGAGCTTTTTACGAGACTCACGCAGTAATCGTGCTTAACCGATGTTTTCCTAAGCCAGGAATATTCGCGAGGTTTAGCAAAGCTTTTAAACTTTTTGCAACTGTGAATTTGCTCCAGCTCGGGCAGATTTGACAGCACAACGCCAGAAAAGGAATATTTACCACCCCTGAGTCCAAACTCAACACCAAATGAACTGACATAATGACGGCTAGGAATGGACAATTAGCAACTGATGAAAGTGTTTGCGTTAACGGGAACACGGTGAGTGCATGGGAATCATACTGCAGCCAGCAGCACAAGCAGATATTAAGGCCCTATGTGCTGTGTGGTCTGAGTTGTGTGTCCTGACTTGACACATCCTGATCAGCTGACAAGCTCTTACCTCTGGCTGTATGGCCTTGAACACTGGGGCATCCATCAGCGTGATCTGGCTCTGCGCCAAGAGACAAAGCAGACAGAAGCAAGCGATTCAGTTTCACCTCACCAGAATGCACTAAGTTATCACAGATGTGTGCACTTGTTTTTTATTTTTTACTTTTCAGATAGGCCTTTTTTGTACTTGACAACATCAACGAATACAATACACCTAAATATTGAGTAAATACATCTTGAAAGCCTGTTTAAAAGCATGAGGGCATCAGATTGCCTGGATATAAAGAAAATCAAGCTTGCATTAATCCTAATTAGATAGCAGATAATACGTGCCAAATGCACTCGGCTGAACTGGGATACTCACCGCAAACTCCCCTGGCGTGACCTTCAGCACGTCGAAAACAACGGCATCGTAACTCTTGGCGTAGTCCACGCCGGGCCCCTCGAGAGACTCAGAGCTGCTGCTACACTGAAGGGAGAAGACAACACATGTTGACATTGTTCAATTCAAGACAGAGGGAGAAAAAAGGCTCAGGGCTGAAGCATTGGCATAACTGAACCCAACCTACGGATCTAATTCTCATCTTGCGTAGTCTCATCACATCTTCAAAACAGAGCGACATAGTAAAATGGCTGGACTGCACACAGTGGCAAATTTAGCATTTAGCTATGGTTTACAGACTACGGCCATTTGGTTGTGTGTGACTAGGAGACCGAAACTTACTTCATCTTCCCTGCCTTCCTTTATATTTTCGGTTTCTCTAAAATTCAAGCTCCAATGCGCAAACTCAGCAGTGCACTTAACAACAGAAACCCCTTGGTCCCCGCTGAGCAGACATCAATGGTGTTACTTACGCATATATTACTTATCAGATATCGTATCAGATTCTAGAAGGTGGCCTTCTGTGGCTTATATTATGCTGAGACTCCATACAGAGAGAAGGCAAGTGAGACTACAAGCTATCAAATCTAACGCTCACCGAGATTAATCAAACATTTACTCAAAGGTCTGGAATATCGAGTCACACCAACTGCTGCTGTAACCACAGTGCCTCGGGCCACAGCAGATTGGCTGTTCACTACCCCTGCTACCACATACTCTCTTGGGCAGCCACGCTAGCTCCCCTCACGTAAGGGTGGACTCTGTGAGCTCCATCTACTTGAACGAGCAACCTCTGCCTATCTTCTGCGGTCACAGGTAGAGAAGATTCTGGGTCAGAACCATGGAGAGCGACCAGCTACAGCAAGAATACAACAAAGAAAACAACAACAACAACAAACAAACAAACAAACAAACAAACAAACAGCACCCTTAATACTTATCCCCTGCGGTGACGGCGATGGCAAGGCCATTCTGGCAGGCCTCAGAGTCAGCCTGGGGAGCCAGACCCTGGGGGCAGAACTAATAGCGTCCAACTCTGAGACACTTGTCTGTTTTCTCTCCTCAGAGAGCCAAAGGAAATGAGTTGGAACAGGGCTGCTCTGTGCGGCTGCCGAACGTAACCAGACAACGTGGATCCCCTCAGCAAGGAAATCTACAAACAGTGCGTAGATGGCCAAGACATCGGAGTCCAGGATCCAAATTAACTCGTAGCTTAAATCCAAGAGTCAGGGGAAAAGACACGTATACGTGCAAGAGATTTGGAACAGCATATACTCTTGAACTGAATCCTCTTTGAGATATGGAACAGCGTATACTCTTTAACTGAATTCTCTTTGAGATATGGAACAGCATACTCTTTAACTGAATCCTCTTTGTCTACAGTACAGCCTCTACAGTTTTTAGTGTTAAATAAACCTTCAGCATGAGTGATGCCTAACCCTACAGCATTTGTAAGGATAGGCGCGCTCTACTTTAAAAAAAAAAAGACGATTTGGGTGCGAGTGTAAAAGACTGTTAACTTAAAGTAGAAAAAAACGCACTCTCAAGCTTGTCTCATTGCTTATTTATTTTGACCAGTTAATCGACAGACGCGTTTCGGCCTAAGCCACACTGCCAAGCCCTACACACTGACGATGGCTTGACAAGCCCTACACCATGCCATTAACTACAATACCATATTACAAGAGGTATAAACTGGCCATCGTTTTTCACCGAACCTCAGGCCATTGGGTGGGGCTATTTCTCTACATCCAGAGTATGACCCATCACACACTGTTAGAGAACTGTAGTGACACAAGCAGAAAAGGGGCAGATCATTTCATTCTACAGCTAGCGCATCAACAGGCCTGTACACAGGAGTGCAACACACACACTCTATTTGTGGACACCAGCTCAAATTTGAACAGATTTCACTTCATATATGTGAATATCCGCAATACTTGAATCTGTGAAAGTCCTGTACTGAAAAAAATTGCTTTCAGATCCCCTTTATGCTGATAGCAAATCTCCAAACACAGTTAGCAAGGGTCTTCTGGGTTAGCTCTACAACTACCATTTCACACGGGTCATGTAATGACGGGACCATGTTGGGCGGATCCACCGGATGCCAAGAGCACCATGTCGGTCTTTGTGCTGCAGAGTCTCAGTTCGTCTCAGGACCAGCCATTTGTTGACATAATGCAGCTCTCCAGTCCAGAACAATACAAAACATGGTCGCGATCTGTAATCTTTCCACATCACTAATTGGAAACAGCTGCGTTGCATCATACAGGCAAACTTTGGAGGCTCCAGGACACTCCAGTGAAACAACTTGGTTAGCAAGAAGATGGAAACACACAGTGGGGATGGAAAGCCTGAAGGGAGAGTGTGTTTAAGGGTTAGGGTATAGAAGCCTGAAGGGAGAGTGTGTCTAAGGGCACTCGAGCTACAAAAAGCCCAACTAGAGCTGGGAGACATATTGCACTGCAGAAAAACCACAGAGGACAAATAACCTCTCTCCCACTGCACTGTACACTGCACATTAGGCACAAGAGCCTCTCTCCCACTGCACTGTACACTGTCCATTAGGCACAACTACCCCACTCCACTGCACTGCACACTGTCCATCAGGCACAACTACTTCAATGCAGGATGATGGCACAGGGGCTTTGATCATGTCCAAATAGATACAGCCACTAGTCATTAGATAAGACTGGCCAGTCTCAAGCACTGCAGTCACAGGATCTGTGTCCTGCTGAACGCAACCAGACAACGTGGATCCCCTCAGCAAGGAAATCCAAACACAGTGCGTAGATGGCCAAGACATCGGAGTCCAGGTTCCAAATTAACTCATAGCTTAAATCCAAGAGTCAGGGGGGAAAAAGACAAGCACACGTGCAAGAGATTTGGAACAGCGTATATTCTTGAACTGAATCCTCTTTGTTAACTACAATACAATACACTACAGTACAGCCACTAGCCATTAGATAAGACTGGCCAGTCTCAGACACAGCACTCACAGGATCTGTGTCCAGAGTTATTGCCTCCTGATCCTGACAGCATCAGTCTTGCACATACAGAAGAACCGAGGGGCAGGGCTCATTTTAGAGTTGTATTACATAACATCTCTTCCCACAACAGTCCCTTCTGCCTTGGAGTTACTTTATATTGTGTATCAGACCAGGTGGAATGACACCAAGGGATAACACAGGGCTGCCCAGGTGGACTGAGACCAGGGGATAACACGGGGTTGCCCAGGTGGACTGACACCAAGGGATAACACAGAGCTGGCCAGGTGGACTGAGACCAAGGTATAACACAGGGCTGCCCAGGTGGACTGAGACCAAGGATAACACAGGGCTGCCCAGCCCGACTCCTTAGTATCTATCCAACTAAGCTTTTTAGCTGGAACCCTAAACCAACGCACAGAGGCCCGTCAAGGGTATTACACCAGTCAGGTGGGCGTTCATAAAAATATTTCCAAACCAATGGTGATTCTCAAAGGACATACACAGATACACAGAAACGGCACTAGGTGGCGCTGTACCTCCGAGGTGGCAGAGTTGATGCTCGCTCCATCCGACAGGCCGTCCCTCCGGTACATGCTGGCAGGGAGGCCAGGCGGTGGGGTGGGGGTGGGGGTGGTGGGGTACAAGAGGGCAACAGCGGCCCTCAGTTGGGCCTCACATGTGACCAATCAGCCATGCCTGGAGAGAGAGAGAGAAGAGAGAGGAACAGTTGCAGTTACTGAGCTCAATGTGTCACAGCCTGGAAAGAGATTAAAAAGAGACAATGTAAAAGCGTGTGTGATCTTCCCATGTAAAAGCGTGTGTTCTTCCAATGTAAATGCGTGTGTGTTTTTTTAATGTAAAAGCGTGTGTGTTCTTCCAATGTAAAAGCGTGTGTGTTCTTCCAATGTAAAAGCGTGTGTGTTCTTCCTGCAGTAATTGAGCTGATGGTCCGGCGGTAGCCTACATGAGATACCGCTATAGTCATTACCAAATCACCACAACACATGGGTAAGACACATCCAGACACTGTTAATTCTGTGATCCAACACATCATGAAGGCATCACAGTGTATACTATGATGGGTACAGAGGACACCTTAAAGTAACACTATGCAACAATTTGACACTTTTTGAGGTATGGTTTTATAGGCAACTAGTTTTGGTACCATCCTCAAATTCATTTTGATAGCATATGATCATGTGAAAGACAGATAAACACCTGTGTATTCCCCACTAGCCATCCAGGATATGCCCTATGTAGTTCTGTGTACCGGGCTGGAACAACCTGCAAAAATGGAAGAAAAGCTTTCACACGCATGACATTGCCAGCTTTACTGCCAAAAGACAACATTTAGTGTGTTGGCAAGCTTCTATCAGTGTCAGCTAGGCTGTTGGTGGTGTCTGCAAGGTTTTTGCATGCCTTTTAGGTAGTTAACTTACTAGTTTTGGAACAGAACTATGTACTGCTGCTTTAAATCAAACACACTACAGATTAAGGTCCAGGAGTTCATCGTCTGAATGAGAAAAAGTAAGTAGTGAAATTTGGCAGGGTATGCTTTCTCTTAACCCTGGAAAGAGGAGCAGGACAGGGCATACCTGACTGACCGACAGAAAGACCGCTAGACCAGGAAAGAGCGAAACACGTCGGAAAGTATGTGACTTTTTACAATGGAAATGCACACACACACACCAAGCTTGCAGACATTAATGTTTTATGGAATGGCTGCACTCCAGGCTGGAAATTTAAACCATCCAATTCTTCTCTCTCTCCGTAAGAACAAAATAATCATATTTCCTCTGAAGGGAAATCCAGATACTGGGGAAGTCAAGGTAGGGGAAATTCTTACATACTGATTTGGTGCGATACTGCGTGTAATATTCCAAAATGTGGATAACCGAAAAAACACCGCTGCCATTCAAAATGTATTCAAAATTCTTGTCAGACTTGCACATTTCATCAATTAACACGCCATGGCGATGTGTGCTCGTATCACAATGGTGGAAACGGGGGGAATAACACTGCTAAAACCACAGTCTCATTTGGACATGTTGAGTTTGGAACGTGCATTGGAATACACTGTTTTATGTTTGGAGCTTAACATGAAGTGTGTGCATACTGCTGGCTCTACCAGGTGACATCACTCAGTGTAGACTTCAAACAGAGCTGTTGGGCTGCAGTGCCAACTGTGTGTAATAGCAGTAGTGCTGGTTATATGGCCTAATGCTGCAGCTGCATTCAGCAGGGATTTAATCCCGTTTGTGTAACGTGATTTTGTATGGTGCCCAGGCAACCGTAGAGTGATGTCACAATCAATAATATTCCATGTCTGTTTTGCCTAACTGAAGCCTAGTAACTATACTATCTGGCCTAGGATAACAGTCAACAGTCAATAGAGCTTTGTGCAAAGCAATCACTGTGCATGCAGTCGGAGAAAATGCACTGTCACAGTCTAATTAGGCTTCTCAGCAGGTCTGTTGGAGAACGGTTCTATTGATGACAACAGCTGTGTAGGATAGCAGGGGGTGGAGCTGCAGAGTCGTGAGAAGGACAAAAGACAATATGGTTTGACAGCTTGATTGAGCTTTTGGCTGAAGTGATGCAGTTCATAGCAAAAATAGCTATAATTAAAATCAGTGAGAGGAGAGGATCTTGGTGTTTTTACTGGTGTTGTTTTTTTCAACTCCACAAAATGATGTTGGTCACTGCAAAGGTATTTTGCTCTAACCTGACATTTAGTCATTCAGCAGCCACATACAACACAACTACAGCAAAAATCATGTTTTGTTAGGAATGTGTCAAAAAGTATATTTTAATGTGGGCCCATGACTTTAAATGCTTGTGTGAGTTTCCGATGAGAAGCTCATAATCAGGCATTGGGGTTTGCAGGATGCACACATAGAAGAGGACACATGGAGGACTGATTTCACCAGGCCAGTGCTGCTCTTTTCAACAGGTTTGCATATTGCTGCTTTAATGGTAAATGATCATGACGATGCTTGTATTCACCCTAATGTATCAGGTCTTTATCATTAAAATGGCTTCCCCTTTCCTGAGATGGATGCATTGTCTTTAACATTCTGAAGACGTGTCAACCCACTCGCTCTTGCTTTTAACTCTATCACTGTTTAACAGGTTCAGAGTTCTCTCTAGGCTGCATCTGGGGAAAGAGCAATCCTAAGAACAAAACCAAGGCTTTTGTGTGGTCCTACGTTGCCCTCTTCTGTTGAAAAAGAGAACTATATTATAGGACACTTTCCTGTAAATTGCAGCTGTGTATGATGATCGATGAAATATCCACTGAATTATAGCTGCAGGCAGCAATGAAGGGGGCCAAGCAGCCCAGGAGGGCATAGGTGCCATGGACATTTGAGGTCACTGTGTTCAAGGGCATCAGCATAAACTCTCAGCAAGTTTTATGTTAATTGTTAAAATATTGGCCGACACATAAGCTCACTTCCTGTTTGATAAGCTGTAACGGACGAATGGTTTTGAAAATAAAATTAAATAAATCTGACACCTTGTGAGGCTTTGTCTGAAGATCATTTGTGCCAAATTTGGGGAAGATTCAACAAGGTTTGGGGCCACAGAAACCTTTTAAGGTTTTTGTCTAAATCTAATATCGCAGCCACATAAATATAGTTGACATTATAGCTTGTCATGTCCCCTTGTCAGGAAGGGGTCCGGAGTCCAAATACCAAGTTTGGTGTTCACATCTTGACAACAGGCCCTTATGGTATGCTAAAGTCAGGTGAAAGGGCACACATTGCCTTCTTCAAAACCACAACAAAGCCTAACCAGACAACAGCATATCCTGGATATTAACAGCCATCTTGTTTGTACTCTACAATGATCTGTCTGCAAGTGCTTTACTACCCTGCTTGCTGGTGTTTTGTCAAATGAACATTACATTCTTATATTTTTACATTTAGTCATTTAGCAGGCACTTTTATCCAAAGGAGAGAACAAATACATGAAACATGAACTAAAATACATTCAGGGGGAGAGACTCTGCCTGAGCCTGTGCTTAAAAGGAGTCATGAACTACAGAAATTGCATGTGTGAGTGTGAGTGTGAGATTGGGTGTGGGTGTGAGTGTGAAAGTGAGTGTGAGTGTGAAAGTGAGTGTGAGTGTGAGATTGTGTGTGACAGACAGCACTGGAAATTATTCCGCACCAACAAAGGCACCGCTTCTTGCTATGAGGGTAACATTTATTTTACAGTAGTCCCCTATTTGGAATTTAGTACTTAAAAATTCAATACAGAAATATAATAATGACAATCCTCAAACTGAGAGGTTTGAAATAAGAACGCATCAGAGGGTAGTTTAGTCGGTTCCATTCAACATAAACACGCCTCAAAAAACGTATGTACAGTATTCATACTGTAAGCAATACTGTGATGCCTCATACCTGCACTCAAGTAATATTGGGGAAAACAGTAATTTTAGTGAAGATTTGGCCTGTGAAAAATGTAAAACCTTTCAATAAAATCAAATATGGCCTTGGCCTTGGAACCTACCACAGTACCACCAGACACAAGAATAACTAATACATATTTTTTTTAAAGGAAACACATCAACAGTTACTGGCAGAAACACATTTTTGCTTATTGCATCACCTCCTAGTGGTGAAATGATGCTAAATTGAATCCATGTATCAAGTTTGGGTTTGATACATCACAGTGTTGCTGAGATATTACCTCACTTCCAGATTTCGTGAAAGACTGGACAAAATCTGTGGCCTGTGAAAACCTTTCAGAGTTTTTGATCAAATTCAATGGGGAGGAAAATCGAAGACGGCAGAAAGTGACGTCATGGGGTGTGTTGAACTTGGCTTGATCCAAGGCAGACATTCCTCCAACTGGAGAGATAAGTTCACCAATGGACCACGGCCCATCCAGGTGGAGAGTAAGTAAGTAAGTAAGTAAGTAAGTAAGTAAGTAAGTAAGTAAGACTTTATTTATATAGCACATTACATACAAGAGTTGCAGTTCAAAGAGAGAGGTGAAAGAGGTTGTGCGCTGGGCAAGTGCTGCATCGTCTCCTGGCCCTACCGGGGTACCTTATCATGTCTATAAAGGAGCGCCTGATGTTTTGAAATATCTATAGAAGCTCATGGTGATTGAATGGAAAAATGGAACAATTTCGAGGATGTTGCATCGGCCAGGTGGTATTTTCATTCCAAAGGAGAAGAATGCCAAGAACATAGACCAATTCTGACCCATCAGTCATCTTAATGTGAAAGGAAAGATTTTAATTTAGGAGGTTGGTGACCTGTCTCAAGGCAAATAGTTTGATCGATATTTCCATGCAAAAACCATGAATCCCAGGTGAATGTTGGAAACAAAGTAGCATGATTTGGCATCAAATTCAGGCAGCAAGGACATAAGGCAGAGACCGCCGTGTGGCATTTCTGGATCTCACGAATGCCTTTGTAACAGTGCCACACAGTCTGTTATGGAAGGCATTCAGCTACTTTCAGGTCTCTGAGAAGATTTCAGCGTTAGTCAGAGCAGATTTTGAGGATTATTCAGTTGTGCTTTAGAACAAATAACTACACCACACCCTGGCAGCATTTGGAGACATTTGGCATCATGGCTGGATCATGTACCAATCAATCAATCAATCAATCAATTCAATCTTATATAGCGCTTCTCTATACACCCGAAGTCGCTTTACAGAGTCCAGAGTCCAGATGTCATTCATACACAGTCATACCGGTGGTGGTAAGCTACCTCAGTATCCACAGCTGCCCTGGGGCAGACTGACAGAAGCGTGGCTGCCAATCAGCGCCAACGGCCCCTCCGACCACCACCAACATTCATTCATATTCATACGATGCAATGCATGTCTTTATGATGGTGGGGGAAACCGGAGTAAACCCACGCAGGCACGGGGAGAACATGCTAACTCCACACAGAAAGGACCACCACCTTTCACCATGGCAACTGAGGTACTTATAAGGGTATCCACATGGGTTGTTGGTGGTGAAAGGCTGCAGGATGGCACCCGGTTACCTCCCATCCGACCTGACATGGATGACATGATGACACTGACAGCAACTGCTCCATTTACCCATCGGCTGTTACCCGAGTTGAGTGACAGTCTGAAATGGGCAAGGATGTAAGTGAAACCTAGCAAATGTGGAAGTGTGTCTTTCAGTAAGGGACTAAAACGGTGGCGGGGAGGTTTTATATTGATGGTGATGTGATCCCTTCTATTGTAGAAAAACCTGTGAAGAGTTTAGGCCGGTGGTATAGTGTCACATTGAGTGGCCGCAGACAGGTTTCAGAGTGTAGAGAATTCATTGTCAATATGTCAGACATAGATGCCATAGACACCCTAGCCAGAAGAATAAGTAAAGGAACACAATGCTTCACTGCTTGGCCCCAAAATATCCTGTTTATTTTGTGATGCTCATTGTGGTGTATTTTTTTTTTTTTTAAGATTTATTTTTGGGGCTTTTTATGCCTTTATTTGGATAGGACAGTAAAGTTATGACAGGAAGCGAGGCGGAGAAGAGGTGGGGAGAGGATTGGGAAATGACATCAGGCCAGACTTGTTGAACCTGTGTCCCCTCGGGCAATCATGTAGCGCGTGAGTGAGAGGCTTTATCGGCTTGCGCCACCGTGCCCCCCCCCCCCCCCCCATTGTGGTGTATTTAACGCCTCAGGGAACAAAGAGACATGACTGATCATGACCACACTTCACTTATCTTCACATTACTGTCAAGCGTGTATACTGTTAAGGCTTACTAATGCTACAATAGATTTTATTTTTCCTCTGAAAATGGTATTTTTGAACTGAACAACTTTATAACTGTGCAAACAAGATGTGATATTTACAGCATATCAACCATACAGCTCTACACACAACAAGCAATACAGCTTGTAGCCTTGTACACTTTATCAGATATCAACAACAAGAATCTATTCTGATTTCCATACCCTGGAATATAAACACTGCGCTAACAACATCTCAAGACATTTTTTAAAGCATTAGATGTCGAAGTCCAATGTAAAACAGATACACCACACAAAGCCACCAGAAGCATGCATCATCCTGAGACCATGCATGCATCACTGACAGGGCATATCTCATGGTCTGTGGTCATGATTGACTCTGCCCTACTTTACCCCTGACAAGTCACTTATCCCTCTGCATTACATATTCCAGGCTCCATCATACAAGTCACTGGTTCAGCAGTAGTCTTCACAGCAATGACAGACAAGCCGCCTCGTTTTTTTTTTACATAGCTGTGGATGGTGGGAGCTGATTTTGCAGCCCTGGGATGCCCTGGGATGCTATTTCTAACCAAATGCAACATGAGTAGCAGGCCCTTATGGTATGCTAAAGTCAGGTTAAAGGGCACACCCATTGCCTTCTTCTAAACCACAACAAAGCCTAACCAGACAACAGCATATCCTGGATATTAACAGCCATCTTGTTTTTTACTCTGCAATGATCGTTCTGCAAGTGCTTTACTACCCTGCTTGCTGGCGTTTTGTCAAATGAACATTACATTTGGTCATTTAGCAGACACTTTTATCCAAAGGAGAGCATAAATACATGAAACATGAACTGAAATACATTCAGGGGGAGAGACTCTGCCTGAGCCTGTGCTTAAAAGGAGTCATGAGCTACAGAAAGCGCATGTGTGAGTGTGAGTGTGAGATTGGGTGTGAATGTGAGTGTGAGTGTGAGATTGTGTGTGAGTGTGAAAGTGAGTGCGAGATGGTGTTTGAGAGAGAGCACTGGAAATCATTCCAAACCAACAAATGTACCGCTTCTTGCTATGAGGGTAAAAGTACATTTTACAGTAGTCCCCTATCATTCCCAAATGAATCTGTTAATAAAGAGTGTATACAAACTTACTAATGCTATAATATATTTTATTTTTCATCTGAAAATGGCATTTTTGAAACTGAACCACTTGATAACTGTGCAACCAAGATGTGATATTTACAGCATATCAACTATACAGCTCTACACACAACAAACAATACAGCTTGCACACTTTATCAGATATCAACAACAAGAATCTATTCCGTTTTCCATACCCTGGAATATGAATACTGCGCTAACAACATCCCAAGACATCAAATACATGAAACATGAACTGAAATACATTCAGGGGACAGACTGTGCCTGAGCCTCTACTTAAATCTGTCATCAACTACAGAAATTGCATGTGTGAGTGTGAGTGTGAGTGTGAGTGTGAGATTGTGTGTGAGTGTGAATGTGGGTGTGTGTGTGAGTGTAAGATTGTGTGTGAGAGAGAGCACTGGAAATAATTATGAACCAACAAAGGTACCGCTTCTTGCTATGAGGGGAAAATTCATTTTACAGTAGTTCCCTGATATCATTCCCAAATGAAGCTGTTAATTAATGCAATATACATACTGTCCCAAACGGTCCCATCATGCACCTCACACACTGCCAGGCAATCCCTCTAGAAGTTACTCACGACCGAGAGCCACATCATGTTTATTATGTCGTCTATGTTGGACTAATGTCTTTCCATGATACACCAAGGCATAACAGTGTCAAAAATCGTATGTACAGTATTCATACTGTAAGCACCTGGGATGCCTCATACCTAGACTAAAGTAATATTGGGGGGAAAACAGTAACGCCTCTCCTTTCCGGATGACCCACTTTTAAGAGCACTTGTCCCCTGACCAGTAGAGCAAACTAGGACCCTAAACTGCTGGAAACTGGGCCACAGCCTAAAATAAGCCGCCTGGATCCACATCCCTCCGTGCTCCCCAGTCCTCCTGCTCCAGTCAAACAATGGGAGTCGCACCTCAGAGGCTGCTCCTGTACAATTATACCATCTTTGCACTGTACTTGAAAGTGCTTCGTTTAGTCTTTTTTTACTCACTTTACTCTTTTACAACAAGTTCTATTGGTAGTTATGTTGTACACAAGCACTATAGTTTCCTTTACATAAAGACAGATAAACATCCATAAATGAGAATGATTTAAGCATAATCCAGTAAAGTGAAAGGGATCAGGTGATCTTAATTTTTTTTTAAAGGAGGTACGGGAGCAAATTCTATTATTTTAGGAATTAAAAATGTAAATTTAAAATGTAAAATGTGCTTGCACTTAAAAGTGAAATAACAACAGGATTCTGTACTGAAATATTATTTGATTATTCAAAAACAGCTGCATCTACAGGTTTGCATTATACAGCCGATGACAAAGCAACCAAAACCAGGGCCCAATTCAGACGAACACCAGTATAAATGACATGTGTGTATGAGAGGTTCAGTGATGATGGTAGATAAATGCACATCCAACCCGTCTGCCTAAATACACAACAACAGAACAAACAGCATTGAGACTACATGGCCAGCCTGCTGCATACACCACACCAGGCCCGCCTCCTCCCCTTCTCCAACAGCCCTTACTTCTGAGCATGTTGTCATGGCAGCAGTTTGCCACTTGGAATCTCAGACCAACTGGCAGGCAGCATTTGTGAATTACTGGGTAGCCTCCAAGACTGCTCTTGGAAACAAGACTTTCACTGTAACGTGACAGAGCGAGAGATTTGCTCATGTCCTTGGTCCTTTTGATCAAAAGAAAAGGCTATAAGGGATATCAGAGGAGCCGTTGCTACAAAAACAAAGAAAAGGAACAAATTGTAGGTGTTTAAAGGAAGTAGCAGTTCACTAGTATAAAGTATAAAGCCAAAAAGACTCAGAGGTGAAAGATCCGTTTCCTCTCAGGATGGTTTATATATTCGCCGTGACTAACCCAAACACTCCAAGAGTGCGACGGTGAGAGCTGGCGAGCTTCAGTGACCATGAGCGCATCATTCCTGCTCTCCAATCCATGCTAACAATTACACCATTCAAATACACAAAATAAATGTCTAACTGCTGTAGAAAAAGCAATCACATTATGAACTGTAAAACTACTTTATGTCAAGCGCTAACGATGGGGCACAAGCAACAACACGAAAAATGAATGGGGACATGACACCACTGCCGTAACGCAAAGCAGACACACATACAAGTACAAACACGCAGTGTATCTTAGACCAGCGGCTGCCACAGACACTGTATGTATCTGGGTCACAATCTAAGGTTTCATGTCCTTCATTGCCTGCCCTGATGGCTGATGGCGTTTATTTTTTTTAAAGCCACGTGGCCTTTTGGTGGGCCTTCATTTGAGCCGGCTCACCTTTGAGTTGATCGCTGCAGCAGCTATAAATATCAGTCCCTGGTCGGAGAAACCTAAACAAATCATGGCATTGGCCCCAATGGGCTTCAGCTGCAATACCTGTATTTACTGACGTCAGCATTGTACTAACCAAGTGTTTATCTCCTTGCTTTTTGATCAATAGAGTTTGATTTTCCTGCACACGTCTCAGAGCAACCTGAAGAGGATGTGAGAATACGTTTAGTGGAAGAAACAGGGAACATGTCTTTGAAAGTAAAAAAATTAATTAAAAAAAGCATGAAATTCAATAAAAGTAATGAAACTGAACAAAAATCAAGGACAGTACATGTCGGCTACCTAAATATATTTTCCATCTGGGTCTCTAGGTCTCTAGGTCCAACAGTACGCTTCACAAGGAAAGATCCACGAGTGAACACCATTTGTTGCAAAAGCCACACTAAACCCTCACTGCAACTACCATAATAATCACTACAACAAAAATGTCTGCCTACAAGCGAACTGCAAGTGCAAAATGTTTTCTCTGTATAACCAATTGTCCAAGCTAAGAAAGCTAGGAAGCTAAGAAAAATAGGATTAGGACGATCGAATCTGAAAGAGGACTGCTGAGTTCGTGAGTGTGAGCCAAATTTACCGCAATGCTTGGGGATAATCCCCCGGGAGGAGTGAACGTTAGCGGCACGGTGCAGGATTTCACGTACAGAAATGTCACGACTGCACATAAGCAGATCAACAAACTTGTGTCGTGTGCCAATTCCACAGGTCTTACCAGTAAGACGCAACTCAGTGAAGAAAAACAGAAAGCCTTTCTAAATGAATAATAGTAGTCACAATAGTTATATGAGACTTCCGTATTATTCACCCAAACACCCAGACAGAGTCAGAACAGCCTCTGGGCAAGCATAGCTTGTGTTTCACCTGAGCAATGGAGTGTCATGTCAGGGGGGAAAATCACTGCTGGAAACAGAGATCCTTGCATGTCAAAAACTCTGCCAGAAACTCTGACTGCGATGAGGAATGACACCACTGATGACCAGAATTAGGTACACACACACAGACACGCAGACACACAAAACACACACACACACACACACACACACACAGACAGACACAGACACAGACACACACACACATGAGGGGGTGGCAAACAGCAGGCAAACAGACAGCCTTGAGCCGGAAGGGGTGAATAAAATCAATTCTCTCTGGAGAATAAAGAACGATGATCCATCATAAATCAGTCCTCTGAGATCTGGATGCTGCCAAGTGAAATGGGGAGTTTAGAACATTGAAGGAGCATTTTAGAAAACATATCTCTAAATTTATCCTCAAACATTTTTTCTCTGTACATTTTACTCAGAGGAATGTTTATGGGTTCAAACTACTTGTTTAACAACTTACGTGCAAATCATGAGATATTATTTGCTATGCTGAGGTGACACTAAATGCATAGCCTTGCTTTTCGGCAAAACTTTGTATTCACCCCTACAGACTATGGGCCTGTTCCATCAGCATATCAGAAATCTACAGGAAACAAAACATAAAGCACCTGGTGTCAGAACCTCCATACTTGACACAGAGTTACCAATCCTCATGTCAACAACAAGCTATTAACATCAGTCACTGCAGTAAGGAATTTGGTGGTGTAACCCTTCGGTTTCAGGTGGGCACCAGACAGGGAAGCTCTGAAGTGACCAAACTCGTAGTCACCAAAAGAAGTCCCACTGACCCAGTATCTGCTGTTGAGAATGCTCTAGGAATTCCGCCCTGAGGGATGTGGGCATGACTGGAATTCTATACCGGTGACTCACGGTTTGGAGTGATTCCACATCATGATTTAAATGACAATGGAAATCAATAAATGATGAAGTATGCACGTAGGTATTTGAATACCAGGTACAACAATAAAATAAAAATGTAGCTGATGTTAGAGAGAATATGCTAGGTGAAAAAGACAAGTTTTAAGAGCCTTTGAATTTGATAATGGAGTTGAGCGGGAAGTGAGGTCCAGAGTTTAGGTGCATCATAAGAGAAGGCCATTGCACCTGTTGTGGTGAGACTGAGGACTGGTAGTGCCCGTAGACCTGCTGATGATGACCACAAGGAACAAGAGGGAGTGTCGATCTGAAGGAGGTCTATGATGTAGACAGGGGAAAGATTATGAAGAGCTTTGAATGTCATTAATTCGATTTTAAAGTTAATTCGCTGTAATACAGGGAGCCAGTGTAATTCAATCAGCAGGGACGTGACAGGATCAGTGGACTTTCAGCGTGTTATAATCAGTGCCGCAGAGTTCTGGATGATATGGAGCCGGTGGATGAGTTTGTTGGGGAGGCCTGCCAGGATCGCATTGCAACAGTCAAGTCGTGATGCGACCAGAGCATTGACTAGTACTTCTGTGGAGTGCTGTGTTAAAGCAGTTCTCACACACAGAAAGCGAAACAGCCTAGAGGATGTATGCTCACGCATTGAGGAAATGTGATAAAAGTCTCTGCACTTTGCTCACAGATGTAGTGACGTTCATCTACCCACATGGCAGCCGTGGCCTAATCCTACTGCTTACATACTGCTAAAACATGTCATTTCAAAAAAAGATGCGGTAAATTACAGTGTCACTCATATATTTTACCGGTAAGGATGTACCTCCTTCTACTACCTTCTCAGAGCTACTCATCCACTGTATATAGAGGGACCTTTATACTATACAGTCATCCACTGTATGTAGAGGGACCTATATACTATATACAGTCATTGGAGCTACTAATGTGTCAGTTTGCATTGTGTCTTCTTGTTATGGTTCAGGATTGATTGATCATCCTTTTGACCCTGACCCTGATCATGTCCTGACTAATTTGTTATCTGTGTTTTAGTGCCTGCAGTGAGTATGTTTCATTTACAATTACAAATATATATTGATTACTGAATCTGACAAAAAAAAAGAGGCATAACTCACACTCAGTAGCATAACGTTCAACCAATAAAGCAGATCAATCAAGACATGTTGTCCCCTTGCAAGAGCATGCATGCGTCAGATGGTGATCACAGATGCAAGGCAACTAAGCAACTGCCGGAAGTCAAACTGAGACACTGACAGCACTGTTTAGGTTTGACATGCCACTGTCATGTGCCCTATGACTACCGTCTCAGTTTAGAACAACAAGGCGAGGCAACAATAATTTAGACTTAGAGAGTCACTAGATGATCTGATCGGTTATCAATGGGAGAGTGTCAATATGATAAAGGTGTTGCCATCACAACAGCTCCTTGAGGGAAAGACATGTCTGGCATAGGTGCTTCTGAAATAGTAGCGTTAACTTAGTATTGTTTTGTAATCTGCTATGGAAAGCTTCCTTCCAAAAGCAATGCAATAGCTCCAACATTTCACGTCGCATTGCCGATGGTGCAGCTCACTTGCTTTTAGGAGGACTAAGCTTCATTCGTTACGATGGAACATTAGCCATACAAACCAGGCTACACTTTGACGCAGAGATTCATAGGCTAGGCTACGGTGTTGGAGGTGCAGACGTGCTGTGTGTAGGCTATTTCATAAAGGCTATCCACCCTTTGTATTGCATTGTAACTCTTTTGGGCTACCCTATGTTAAGCTCTTGACAAGTGACGCAAGCAAGCACTTGAAACAAGCATGTTGTTCCGTCAGTATGTCAAACGGTCTCCATGCTAAACAGCAAAACATGGTAATTCAACAGAAAATATGTTGGATTTTGCTTACCATTACAAACGCGATGGTAAACCCAGCCTTCCACGAGGCGTGACCAATGATTTGGACTAACGTTACTCCAGAAATATGAAATCCGTCACATTTACCACAAAGCTCATTTCATTTCCACTGAGTACCATAGCCTACTGCGTAACTTTACCTGCGGCGTCCAGAATATATTTAGTGCTAACTGCGACAAACCAATACGGTTCCGTAAAACACAAATCTCTCGTACACAAAATCGCACAGGAAGTGTCAGGTATGTTCTTTGAATTTGACAGAGGGGTAAATTGCCTAATCATTTGCTTAGCTTTACAGCCTGTGAGACTCCGCCTTTTTAGGACGTAAAAGCCAATCAACACAATGGGCCTTGGAAATTTGCACTTCATACGCAGGTGACTCTCCAATCTTACATGGTGAAATAATTCATGAGTGAATACATAAACAATCTGTGTTGTGACACTCGCTGATTTCACAAGTTAGAGACTATAAGCAAAAGGAATGTGGCATAAATCAACGGAGAATGGAAATCCATTCAAGTTCTCAAATTATTATTTTCCCAGGATTTCAGCTATTTTTACTGTCGACACGCAAATGAGACATTCAATATCACATAAATATAATTGCACGCTAATTTATAGACTACTTTTAGACTACATTTATAATTGCTGAGCATCACAAAAACTCACCAGTTTGAAGTTTTTAGTGGATGTTCTTGGACTAGAGAACACTGGGAACTATTGCCTAGCTGTCTGAGATTGACCTCACTGCACTTCAAGTACTCACTCCCATACAACAATGTCAGTACAGCAAAGCAAGCTTTCTACAAACAGCAGCATATTGCTTATCTCATTAAGCACATTCAACTCTAAATGTTATTCATGTAATACAATTATGCATTTTATATTCCCATTGATTGACATATTACACAGCTTATTTATTTAGACTATTCTACCACTTTCAATCAGTTCTCGATCTCTTCCATGTTTATTTATCTGTAACCTTTACATAGAGTCTCACACCAGGCAGCCAGCACCATTGGAACTTTTCAATAGAACCTGCTGCATCCTCGTCTCATCTCCATAGTTACAGTCAGGGCAGGTTTACAGGGCAGGGGATAATGAATGCTTGGTCTGTTCTCTTCCAACAGACATGAAATGGCAATGCAATGAGGATTGTCTAAGAAAATATAACGCTAAACATATTTATTTCATATCAGATGTGGTGGTCCTCAATTTGTGAAATGTGTATTTGTAAAGATGCTATTTATAGTACCCTACTGGCTATGCTTCAATGAAGTTAGTTAAGACAGATGTCTCCGTGAGGAGACATATCATGTCACATCAGTACGCCTTCACCAAAATCTCATGACATCATCATGTCCACACAGATGGTCACCCTTGGTCCACTCTCTGCAACCCAAACATAACTGCCTGGGGCAACAGTGGTTCAGGAGGTGGGGAGGGGGCAATAGTAATTCAGGAGGTGGGTGGGGGGCAATAGTGGTTCAGGAGGTGGGGGCGATAGTGGTTCAGGAGGAGGGGGGCAATAGTGGTTCAGGAGGTGGGGGCGATAGTGGTTCAGAAGGTAAAGGAGTTGTTCAGCAATTGGAGGGATGCTAGTTCGATCCCGAGTCCTCTTCATCAAATGTCAAACCTTAGATAGTAGCTTCTGTCATCGGTCTATGAACGGGTAGATGCCTGAGACATTCATCTGTACAGCACTTTGAGTGCTCCGAGTAGAAGAACTGTCTATCCGATTTGTATCCATAACTGCCTTCCTTGGGACCTAAATTATTTAGTGCACTGCATTCTGACTTACCAAACCCTACTTCACCCCTCCTGTGAATATAAAGGTCTATCTAATTTCATAAATTACTTTCACAATGAAATGCAAGATGTAGCTTTTTGTAAGATGGTTCTCCTCAAGCTGCTCTCCATCATACAGAAACATTTCAGAACCACGGAGCTCTACATCACAATCTAACCAACCTATGAGTGTAGCAATATAAACTGGGACTGAGATTTTAAAAAGCTGTGATATTTTAGAAGGTGATCATTATTTCTCTAACATATCAACAAACTAAAGGTTGATTTGTTCATTGCCAAACAAACACAAACACACATTTCCAAACAAAAAGACAATATTTATTGCTGAACCCGTCTGTACAAAACTTTTGTATTCTTCTATAAGAAGAAAAAAAATCATAAAACTGTTAATGCATTGGGAATTCTTAAAAAAAAAGAAGAAGAAAAAAACGACACACTATTAAGACATGGAACGAAGATATCCTCTTGAGATGCCCCCTTGAGGTAGTTATAATTTGGCTGTGAAATGTATATCCCAAATAAGATTATCGAAGAACAATTTTGTTAGGGTGTCCATGATTTCAATTGGATTTTCAGACATTTTGTTGAAATTTTACAGAAAGAGGAAGACATTTCCTTTGACGAAGAAACCGTGATCGATTTTCTCGTCAGCATAGACCCCCTTACATAAATGGCTAAATAAACATGGCTAAATAAACATTTCAGAACTAGGTATTAGAAAAGTTGTCATGATCGCTTAATTTAGCCATAACTTAATTTGATCTATAAATATGGTCACATCAGTTTTAAACACTGAATTAATACTTTTTTAAAGGGTTTTTAAAGGACATGAAGCGCCTACTGCCTTTCTTCTTGCTCTTTTCTGTCAATGTATTATGCCCCAAGGGTTTGATCCGCATAGACAGAGAACTCAGTTTTTGATTTTACCATAAGAAACTGAATGATTGTCCTTCACTCTACATACGACTATCTAATGACCTGCAAAAAGGCAAAATAAAGACACAATTCAGGTTACACAAATCTCATTATTTTACAATTTAAAAAATATTTTATCTGAAAATGAATCAACAAGTCAGGATCAAATATGACAAATAGGCTATACGTGTTGAAGTCTCAACAGTGTCTTCCAAGCACCCAGGCACTGAGAATGTATACATATCGATGAGAACTTCACCATCCTACACTGAAATGTACAGAAACCTGTTTCCTGATTCCAACATCATTCGAGGAAATTTCAAGAGGCAAGGATAGAAATCAAATGATTTCTTAAAAAAAAAAAACACACACAGAGATTGGAGTAGAAATACCAATGTTATAAAAGTTATTCGTGACAGTAGCCTTATTTCAATGGAACCCCCCACACATACACAAACTACCCGTTTTTATTAATTTGATCTAAATGATCAGATTCTCAATGTAAATACTAACTCTACATAAATACACTTTGCCTTTGTATTACTTTTTACATTTGGATATAGGCAGAAAACTGTACATTTAAATATCCCCAAAGCGGTCCATGAGGTTTAATTGTGAATGAGGTTTCTTGTTCATCACATCTCAAGAATTCCTTTCAGCAGATCATTCAGAAAATTTAGAATCTCTCTTAAGCCTATGAATCAGAAGTGATGATTTAGAATACTAAATCATTGAAATGAAAATAAGGCAGTACCTCTCTACTGTCTTCTATTGATTTCAGAGGGTGAGGTGCTTTGTTTCTGTACTCAGCTGTACTGTTTTATTCTACCCCGTATGCTGGCTTACACAAACGGAGGTAACAGGAGAGGGTAATGGCATCTATGATTGAAATAGAGAACATCTTTTTAAAAAACGAAGTCGGTATTGTACCACAGAATGGTTAAATAAACACCATTGCTTAAGTAAACACCATTGCTATTTGCCAGAAAAATGGCGCCTTCCTAAAATGCAAAATGATCACGAGTGAACAAAAAAACGCCTTGAACTCTCAGCATCAAAATGGGAACACTTAATTGCTTTTCCGCAGACACTATATAATGTCATGTACTCAGACACATGTACCGAATCATGTACCGAACACATATTGTTTTCCCTGTATTTGCTTAAGCACACATTTGTTTTGTTTTGCCAGCACCTGGTTTGACAGTCTGGAAATACTCTGGAAAAACAAAAACCTGAACAGATGTCTTACATCTCAATGGTGTGCCTTCAAAACATCTTAAATAAAACCACTGATGGACCGTTAAACAAATCGGATAGACAAACACTTGAGACACTTTGAGGTGCCGACAAAGATGGCACCACAACTCAGAGAAGAAGGTCCTGAACAAAGTGACTTTGTCCCTGAATCAGCTCTAAACCTAGACCCACCACCACACCACTTAAGCCCCTCACTTCTGGCCTGAGATCAGCAGATCAGCAGACGCTCTGCTCTGCGGCGGGCCGCTTGGCCTGGTGAGCCCTTTTGCAGGAGGCGGTGTGGCGGTTGAAGCTGTCTCTCCACATGAAGCGCTTGGAGCAGAGGTTGCACTCGTACGGCTTGATGCCGGTGTGGATCTTCATGTGACCCACCAGGTGGTGCTTCATCTTGAAGCTCTTGCCGCACACGGCGCAGCCGTACGGCCGGAGACCCAGGTGCATGCTCATGTGCCGGTCGCGCTGGCTCTTGTGGGTGAAGCTCTTGCCACACTGGCACGGGTACAGCTTGTAGACCCCCGACCCAAAACCGGAGTTGGACGTGTCATCCTGGGCGCCGGCATCCATCCCATCTTCATCATCATCGCCGCCTCCTCCTCCTCCTCCTCTTCCCGGGTCCAGATCCAGAGGGCTGTGTTTCACCGCACTGGGAGATCCTCCACCTCTGTCATTGGAGAAGCGATCCATGGAGGTGCCGTAGAAGTCCAGGGGGTCGTCGAAGGAGCGATCACAATCCAGGCTCTCCTCCAGCTCACTGACCAGCTTCTCATCCACACTGTCCTCTGCGGAGTGCATGGAGGAGGTCCCCTGGTGGTGATGGGGCAGGCCCAGCTGCTCTGAGTCCGTGCTGGCTGTCTCAGCATTGAACAGGCTACTGCAGTCTTCGCGGCACGACCTCTCCGTTTTCACCTGCGTCCACTTCCTGTGCCCCATGATGCTCGGCGGGACATAGACGGGTCTGGATCTGGGGAACTCCGCCTCTGCGTCTCCGTTCTCGCTGGCCGACTCCTCCCTGTCAGGCGGCGGGGAACCGTTGCCACTAGGGGGCGCTCCAAGCTCCAGCGCCTGCGGAGAGAAGCTCTCCTCTAGCAGCTGCTCGAAGTCTGACGAATCTTTACAGGTAGCCATCCTGCTAAATCCCTCACTCCCTCCAACACCAGTGCCATCCGAGCAAGCCTCATCACCTCTGTCACCATGGTGACTCTCACCATCAGGGGACGGATGCTGTTGAGCTTGGCTGCTGCGCCTGCACCCCAGTCCCAACGAGGTTTTATGTGAACGTGACGTGTTTCCTTCTAAAAGCTCGGTGCACTTGTCCACGACGTGCCACATCTGCAGGAAGCTGGCCGCTGTGAGAAAGGCAACCACTTCACACGTGGGCAAGGTGAGAGACCCGGTGTAGCAGGACTGCAGCAGCCCCTCAAACACGCACGGGTTCATCACCTCTGGCAGCACCACCCGCGCACTGTTCTTAAGCAGGACCTGGTCACAGAAATACGGCGAGCTGGCTGCCAAGACAGCACGGTGCGCACGGTACTGATGGCCCCCAATGCTCACGATAATGTCACACAGCTGGCCCCTCTGACGCTGCTGGTTGAGTTTCTGCAGGATGGAGCACGAGAAGTCGGGGAACTCGACGCGCAATGCTTTTGTGTCAGATTCCATAGCTGGTAGACTCTACAATGGCTGCAAAACAATATGAACAAATGTACATTTTTCAACTGCACACGTGGACAGTTTGTAAAGTATACCTGTGGAAGGATCCCAGATGCCCCTGATGTAAAGTTCAGTATACATAATAGCCTGAGTATGACACTAAGCATATATTAAGATAAATGAGAGTGAATTAATCATTTAGTTTTTCTAGTCCAGTAATACAGGCCCACCTATAGGAACTTGATCAGATATTTATAGTATGTTGTCAATACAGTTATTTATCACCAAGATGTGGCTTCTAAGTAAATAAATAGATACATTATGTTCTAATACATATTGAATACATAAAAAATAACAGTGCGTGTCTTTTGTGTAATGATAAAATTAGAGCATATTAGGCATATCCTTATGTAAATTACATTTGCTACCAGTGGATATATATAGTAGATGTTACATTCTCAAGTCATTAAAGTGTTAAACATCCTTTGTATCCGGAGACAAGACCACTATGATTAGCTGCAAAACACTTTTAGATAAAGTGGGAAATTCCCTATTTCAGCAAATTAAAGCAAATAGCTTAGCTTGCAAGCTAGCATTGCACGGTGCACTACCGCCTAGCTAGAAAGGCGCGCCCCGTTGGTTTATGCAGACCAATGTGTCTATCTAGTTTTAGCATCTTCGGTGAGGTAGATGTAGACGTTTCAATATCAGATTAGTAAGATTCACTGTTAACTCACCTGCATAAGCATTGTTAATTGGCGAATTCGAATCCACAGCTGCCTCCCTTCCGAGTTCCACCGGATTTCGCCTTGGGTACGTCATCACGCGGCTGTCTCGCATGGCGCGTAACAAGAAGTGTAAACAAACACACCCCCTTACTGGGGTTGCCAGATATTTTCAAAGCTTGTGGAAGTGGAACGATAGCAACGCAGTTCAATATGCCATAATAAACACCGTTTTAAAAGAGTTTCCTTTAGAGAACGATTAATATCGTTTTTGTATTCACACAAAGATTAGCTCAAGTCACTTTAATCTGAATAAACAAATCAAGGCCCTGCACTCTATAATGACATTGGCAGAGAAAATATTCTATATTTAGCCTAAAATATAGCCTATTATCAACGGAAAGATGTTATGGTCAATGCCATGTAGGGCCTTAAACCCTCCAAAAAGTTCCACAGGTAACCAAGGCAGAGTGTTCAATTTCTAAGCAATTGTACATGAGAGGCGGTGAGAAGTGGTGTATGGAAAATATACAGCTTCAACAGACATTGCTGACATTGGCTGGCACAAAGAACTCAATATCACTGCATTTTTTTATTTAATTTTTCACTTTTTTGTGGTAAATGTATGGTGGATACAGATATCAACAAGAGTTGCTCAACATAGGCATGCACTGCCATTATATCTTTGTAGATATGTGACTTCCCTTGACAGCACAATGCTACACAAAGAAAAGCAGAAGACTTACCTTTATGTTTGTCAGCCCTATGGAAAATATAGTGAAAACCTTTTGCAACAGATTCAACTGTTGTAGTCCACAGTATGAATGTAATCTGGTGAATTTGGACAAAGAAACCATCCTGGATGAATGAATGAATCAATACTGCATTGTATTATCAGAGGTAAAAAGATTATCAACACACCATATGAAACTTGAAACATATAAAGTATAGCCTTTTAAATTTGTCGATTACATTTAAACAGTATGGGCAAAATGTGGCAACCGAGAGGAACCACAGATTACCTACGCGTGAAGTAGGCAACTTGCTGATTGGTTGTTTCAACCCATAAAATGCCGATTTTGTAAAATTGGTAATTATGTCAGTATTAACATCAGTATTGTGTTTCATCACAGTACAGCCATATAATTTAGCTGAACCTACAGGTAAAATATACATTCAAGTGTACTGTACCTCTTTACGTATTTTTTTCCCCAATACATTTTACTTATAGGTGTAGTTTTAATGTAGAATACTTTACACTCTTACTCGAGTACATTTACGATAATAAAATTGCAAAAAAAAATCGTATAATTCATTACATGAAGCTTGGCTGCACATGCATAAACGCAGACGACGCATTGGCCTCTGGTTCATTCGTCACCGGGCACTTGAACCAGGGCATGAACCAGGACACTTGAAAGTGAAAATCTATGGAAGTCAATCACAAAACATTAGTCACTGAGGGGAGATCAGTGGGAAAATGGGCTGCACGGGAGTGTGCGAATCATGGCACTTTCCAGACGTATGGGAATTACCATTTACACGTAAAAATGTTTGTTTGCTGTCGTACGTGTCGTTAGTGTAGTGAAAGTGTTCGCTCATTGTCATTGCTATGCTGAGTCGCGTTTGGAGAGGCTATTCATCGATAATAGGCCTACAAGATTATAGGTCAGCCTACATTTTTTTTATTTGGTGGAATGTGATGTAGTACTAGACTGTCATATTGTTATATTTTGGGCATTACCCCAAATGAGATACATTTTTACTCCTACTCAAGTCATTATTATCATAAAGTAACAATATTTATGCTTTTGCTTTCTCTATCCACCTAATACTTGCAACATCATGCCATCAACAGCCACAGAATCAGGAATGAAGTTCACATAACGTCTATGATTTAAAAGGGAATCCAAAAATGTCAGGACCACGCTGTGGTGCATAGCACCAAGAGGGAAAAACATAATTATTCTAATGTGCAGGTTAAAAAATCATTATGCGTTGTGTGTGTGTGTTGTCACAGTATTACCGTCAAGAATGACAGTACTGGAAAGAGGCCTACCACCTGTTTGCCACTAGATGGCAGGACTGTAACACGTCTATTTGTTATTACAGCGAGGAGAGGGGAGAGGCCACAGAAAGAGACGAATGTCAAATACTCTCTCGCTCTCTCTCTCTCTCTTCAAATTATCTCTGTAGCGGTAAAGTTACTTTGTCAGTTTCTTGCTCCATCGTTCTATTGTTCCATTCCCAGAATCGGACCATGTTTACCACAGTATAGGCTTTCACTAAATACTAAAGCATTTCTTTGTGGTCATAAAATCACTTCAGTTTATGCCCCGCAATGACTTCATCTCTATAAGTCTACCAGTTCACCCCATCACTCTCATGTCTATTAGTACATTGTCCTATGGTCATGACTGCCTCTCTCTCTCTCTCTCTCTTTCTCTCTCTCTCTCTCCCTCTTGTGTGCTTTCTCTCAGAAGTCACCCTACCAATGCCTCATGGTCATCATGGATACGAACAACAGTGGGCACTATACTGCCAAGGATGTGAGCAAACTATAACTACACAGGGACAAAGGCCCACGTATGTGGCATTGATGTAATGACCAGAAGCAAGTCTAACAAGGGGAAGAAAGATGAATGCAGGCGGTGACTTATCACTTGAAACATTGTAAAAGATGATCTTCTTAGTTTTCGTTTAACTCAGACAAAAATTACAAAAAGTACAGAATGAGCCTAAATTATGCTGACAGAAATTAGGTAGAAAAGCACATATCTGACTGGAAAAAAGAGAGTTTGACAACATGTGTTCAGTTATTCTTTATACAGTTGCCATGTATACTGTATGTGTATGGAATAAATACATAAATCACCTTTTAGCTGGATTGTTGCATATTCCTCACATCAACAATTCATTTTAATTCACGGAATTGTTTTCGGAATTGTGTTAAATCAAAATTCCCAAGAGCTCCACCACTACTTTATGATTTCTCCTCAGGATATGGATGAAACCAAACACCCGGTTTAATTGGCAGTTGATGAATAATTCCACATGGTCCCATCCTTGACAACTTTTGTTGCCTCTCTCAGACAGTCACACCCAGACAAATGGACGAGAAAATATACGATGCACAAATGCGACTTCACATGAACACATTTATACACACCGACACAGAGATGTATGACAAGACAACACAGAACTACACAGGCATGCAGATAGTCTGACACACACAATGTGTCAGTGCCTGCTAATTCCCAGTAAATTACTCCTCCGGTGCTAATTAGCGGCTGGCGGGGGCTGAGCCTTGTTTGGCTGACCGAACCTGAGCTGCCGGAGCTCATCTTTCTGCTAATGAGCACTGCTCATTTCTGGATGTGAGTGTGTGCACACACTACAGCATGCATTTAAGAAACACAAACACACACACACACACACACACACACACACACAGACTACACACAGCTGGAATGTTACTGTTGTATTTGTAAAAAAAAACTGAGATCATAAACAGAGCAATCGAGATACAGTGCAGTAAAAGTATTCCCAGGATGCCACACTGACACCAATGGCAGAAGCCAAAGTGGAAACACATACACAAAGAGGGCCGAAGAGAGAGAGAGAGAGAGAGAGAGAGAGAGAGAGAGAGAGAGGGCTGATTGGTTCTGTTTCATAAATGCACAACACTGTTTTATGTGTTATTTCATCATCTGGTATGTATGTCCCATAGAGATACTGTATGCTTTTGTTCTGCAAGATTTAAACCCTACACAAAATACACATCCTATCAAGACAAAGGTGGGAAACACCCCCGTTCACACACAGCCACACTCAAACAGATACACACACACACTGCCAAACCTGCACATAAAACACCAAACAGACCTATCACCAGCTGCTTGTAAGACCGTCAGGAGCACAACAGAGCATAGCCACTACTGACCTTGATGTTATTTGTACATTAAGGCAGTACTGACAGACCTGTGAGGGAGTGGGTGTTTTTGTACGGGAAGGGTCAAAAATGAAGTGCTGTTGTCATATTTACGTTCACTTTAATTTGCTTTTAGCAGAGGCAATGTCCACGTCTGTAACCTATTAAAATTATTGACTTTAATATGATTCAGATCCAGATTCATACACAGATGAAACTTGTTTGAGACAAGAAAGTGTTTTTGAAGGGAGCAAAAGAGGCAATCTGTGTCGCAACCCCCTCAAAGCCGACCAGCTTCAGTGCCTGCTCTTTTTCCATCCCTCTGCTCCCTTGTGCTGTTCTTTTTATTTTCAAAGAATTCATTTTTTTTTTTTTTTTAAGTAACTGAACTTCAGACCTTCAGTGTGCCAAGAGAGCACATAGACACACACTCTGCCAACTGCACGAGGACACTCTGTCCTTCATCAAATTGTTTGCAATGAGTACGAGGGAGAGGAGTAGAGAAAAAAGGAGAAAGAGAGAGAAGGGTGTGGGAACAGAAGTAGCTAAATCATGATGTGTGTGTGTGTGTGTGTGTGTGTGTGTGTGTGTGTGTGTGTGTGTGTGTGTGTGTGTGTGTGTGTGTGTGTGTGTGTGTGTGTGTGTGTGTGTGTGTGTGTGTAGCTAAATCAGATGTCATGATGTCTGTGTGTGATGACAATGACCTGCTTCTCAAAAACGGACAGGAAGACACATCTGCCTGAGCTATTTATCTGAGCTAAGATAAATGAACAGATCCCACATTAACATTATCATTGTTAAACATACATTATCAAAGTCTAAAATACACTTCTGTTATGGCACCCTAGTCCAGACTGAAGAATCCAGGCTAGCGTCTAACTGCCAGCTTCAGCACAAAGGTATTATCCATTGTTATCCCTGCCATACGTCAAGCTGCCTGTAGCAGCATTGGTGAATGTTGAATATGAGATGGGTGTGTGGGTGTTGGTGCAAAGTGTTTGTGTTACATGCTTGTGAGTCCGATGTTTCTCAGAGATGTGCATGCAAGAGGGACAGAAAGTGTGTGTGTGTGTGTGTGTATGTGTGTGTGTGTGTGTGTCCACAGGCGTGAGAGAGCATTAGAGAGTAAAAGAAAAGTAAAGAGAGAGACTTTATTTTATACTTTATTGTATTACTTGTGTGTGTGTGTGTGTATGTGGGTGTGTGTGTGTGTGTGTGTGTGTGTGTGTGTGTGTGTGTGTGTGTGTGTGTGTGTGTGTGTGTGTGTGTGTTTATGCCTTAGAGATTTGGGCCTTGGAGGTTCAGCTGAGACCCACCAAGGACAAACTATTGATTGGTGCCGCACTACTGGCAGCTCTCTAACCAAAGGTTTACGCTGTTCTCTCTGAATCACACACACACCTCCTCTCAGTGTGTCAGGTAGTGTGTCCACCTGATCTTACATAATGACCTCAACGATCACCTCCAGATGCTGTGGTAATGAGGCGTACAGAGTTGTTTTCAATAGGAATAGGCGAATGTCATTCATGAGTTCATGAACTGGTTAAGGACTTCCTGTTAACCTTCTGAACACTCCTCCAATAGGTTTCTGCATCAGTGAACACCTCCATCACTCGAAGACATTAGAGCATCAACATCCACACAGCTCTCTCCGACCCACAAACAGACCCTGGCTCACACAATAGAAACAGTTACAGTTCTGTGAATGTTGTGTGTTTGTGGAGGGGTGGTTATGTCATCAAAGGTATTCAGGTTCACTGAAGCACAGTACAAATGATCTTATCATGGCACAGATAATGCCAATTACAAACTTGGCAAAAATCAATATCTCTTGTGTAAGATAAAAGTAATGCACACGCACATTCTTACACACACAAATTCAACCAACTTTCAAAAGAGACCTTAAGTCTCATTAAAAGAAATGAAGCCCAATTAAACATGCGATTGTTGCCAACTATGGCGTTGGCTAGGTTTCAGAAATTACAAATTGGTTTGTCAGAAGAAAGGCTACTGTGTTGGCGACGGTCCACTCAAGATTCTGCTGTGATATACACTTTACAGGACGTCCCAACATGGGAGGGGAAGACTGGTCTCTGTCACGCCGTTCCTTTAAGCGGCGCGTGGTCAGTTGATCAGCCGGCTGAGTTTCGAGCCAGAGAGAAGAGGCAGCGCATCTGGGCTCGAGCCCACAGATAAAAAGCTCAGAGTGATTGAAAGTGATAGAGACGGGATTGTACACTGTGTGTATGACAGCGAGAGACAGGGGGAGAGAAAGAGAGGGAGAGAAAGAGAGGGAGAGAAAAGGAGAGAGAGAAAGGGAGGGAGAGAGAATTAGTGTGAGAGAAAGAGAGAGCGCATTAGTGTGCGTGCGCGCGTGTGTGTGTGTTTGGGGGGGGGGAGGATTTTCCATGTGGCTTTTTTTCTTGCTGCCCTTGAGCATCCAGGGCATAGCCGCGCGCTTGCATTTGGAGCTGAAGTGCAAGAGGTGCAGCAGTTACGGGTTGCCCTAAGTATTTTTCTTACTTTTGATGCGGGTTCATCGCTTGACTTTTAAATTCCCCTTGTTTTGGTGATTGTTTTCAGAACCAGGGCGATGTCCCGTCGCTGCCTGCCAAGTGGCAAGTGATAGTGAGAATAGCCGGAATGAAAAATCGCCAGCAGAGAACAGAAAATACACCAACTCCACGGAAGGCAGTGACTCGACGTTACTGAGGGAGAAGGCTTTACGACACAGTTGTAGTGGAGCTCTGGTTTACTGGAATATACGTTTACACTGCACAGCAAGTTCGTTCCCAATGACTTAGGTGAGTAGCACTTAACATCTCCTCTGTCCCACGCGCCTCGGGTGTGGATGGGCAATGCCTACGCTCCAGGTGCACGCAGGGCGTTGGCGAGAGATATTTAAAATTATTTTAAAAGTGAATACATTTAATTCTTCCAATTTACGCCCTTAGAAAAGGCTATGAATTTGTCTTGTGTGGACTTGGGATATCTACAAAATGTAGTCTCTACGGTTGCTTTGGAAGTCTTTACTATCTTTTCTCACTTCCATTGCTGTCTGGAGGAGAGAGATACTGTGTGTGTGTATGTGTGTGGGTGTGTGAGTGTAACTTTTTTTGAACGTGCTGTCTCACTCAGGTGGTAGTGATAGTTCACTGAAATCTGAAGGCTAAGCTTGCACTGATGTCATGTCCTCCCTGTGATCATTCATGATGCTGGTGTCAGCAGTGGGCTTTGCAGGCTGAAATCACTCATCCACAGATGAGAGACACATGGGAAATATTCGTCTGAAGTTTGAAGTGGCACCCTGGGTCCTAAAGCAAGCTCTGTTCATCAGCAGTATCAGTGTGTGTGTGTGTGTGTGTGTGTGTGTCTGTCAGCCTGTCATCTGTGTCGGTATGGGGGCACTACTTTTCCTGTGTCAGATGAATATCAAAAAGTAGTTTTTTTTTTATTTCCAGGGTGTGAATGTGCCTACGTTGATGTAACCAAGCACTTCTCATGTTGCTTTTGCTCCCCGTAGCAGGACTGCAGCGGCTGGGTGTGTTTGCAGCACTGTGACTGATGGGTCTGCATGGAAGAGCTTTCTGCTTTGACGTTCCCAATGGAGACAGTGCACTGAGGGCTGAGCACGCTTTCCTGTTCCTCCCCGCCCTCGACATTCCTTCAGGGGACCAGTGGACCTCAGGGGGGTGGAGCATTTTTTTCTGTTAGCTCACAGTGTGTGGCATGCGGGCCCAGCATGCCCACTGGAAGCCCATGGACTTCAGCATCCGTGTGGTCACTTCTCCCCACGTCCACATGTGCTGATACCATTTCTGGATGTTTCCGTGTGACAGTCGCCTCGATTTGCTCACATTAGGAACTTGGACTTCCCCTGTGATACCCATCCACTCGTCCACTGTGCCTTTTTTTTCTGCCCGCTTAACCTGCCATGCACGTACAGGCCTGGACCAGGCCGCTGCTTGTCCTCCTGCTGCATGTCGTCACTCATACCCTGGGCCAGTATGACCTGTGCAAGTCCCTGGTGAACACGGACGAGGGTGCGGTGTGGGAGGAGTACGCGTGCCAGCCCAAGAGCAGCTCCATGAAGGACTACATGCGCATTCGCGTGGAGCCGCTCGGCATCACGTGCGGGAACCCGCCTGAACGCTTCTGCACGCTGGTGAGTCTGGCTTTAGCCTTCCTTAACCAGACGCACAGATCCGAGATCTGAACAGACACATGGATTCACACACACTCACACACACACACACACACACACACACACACACACACACACACACACACAGGAACTCTCACACACACACGTACACACACTCACACTCACACACACACACACACACACACACACACACACACACACACACACACACACAGACATAGTGATACATGGAAAGACTTCTCAGTCTGTCTCAGTTACACACACACACACACAAACACACACTGAATTGCAAACATTGGTAATTAGGAAAAGCAGAGACCTGGAGAAGGTCTTTGTTTCCTGCTGTCTCTGCAGTGCATCTTTATTATTAGGAGTCTAAGCACCAGCCTGTCGGAAATTTCGAGTCGTTCAATTTTTACTTTGGAAACTCCAGTTCCAAAATATGTACTGTATTTTATAATATATATATCATTCAAGTTGCACAAAGATATTGAAATGTGCACATTTATACTGCCTGGAAACGGATGTATGAGCATATCAGTTTTTTTTCCTGAAGAGATATGTTTCTTGCACACATTTTATTCAAATTTCCTCAGAGGGTTTATAGCTGTGCCTTTGCGGTTGGCCCCTGGCATTGAGGCTTGCAGCGATCTCCATGCATGATATTCTGAATCTGAATGTTATTATGGATGGCAGGGGTGAATGTAGTTCTTGTGAGTGGTGCAGTGTTGTGGGCAAATTGGCAAAAGCCCTCTGTGCAGCTGCCAGTATGCATGCGGAGCCGACCTAGAGATCAGGGAGGTGAGTTCAGTCTCCCAGAGGAATCAAGAAACAGCATCCAGGTGTTTGTTCTTCGGAGCTGAGGAATAAAACAGACTGTGTTTTCCACTATGTTTTCAAAGAAGCTGGAGATGCTGAACTCCGAGAGAAAAAGAATAAAAAATAAGAATGAAATACTGAGGAAGCTTGAGGAAGTGTCTGTGCTGAGGGTCTGTGCTGAAGGTCTGTGCTGAGGATCTGTGCTGAGTGTCTGTGCTGAGTGTCTGTGCTGAGTGTCTGTGCTGAGGGTCTGTGCTGAGTGTCTGTCTGTGCTGAGTGTCTGTGCTGAGTGTCTGTGCTGAGGGTCTGTCTGTGCTGAGTGTCTGTGCTGAGTGTCTGTGCTGAGGGTCTGTGCTGAGTGTCTGTGCTGAGGGTCTGGGCTCAGTGTCTGGGCTGAGGGTCTGTCTGTGCTGAGTGTCTGTGCTGAGGGTCTGTCTGTGCTGAGGGTCTGTCTGTGCTGAGTGTCTGTCTGTGCAGAGTGTCTGTGCTAAGTGTCACGGAGGTTGTGTCAGATTTGACTCTGTTTAATAAAATTCAGTGGAAGCTGGTTACCAAGCAAGGAGGCTGCAAACCAGAAGAGAGCACTGGCAGTGATACCAAGCCTGGGCGAGCTTTCTGTCCACCACTAGTTAATAACAAGCTTTCTGTCCACCACTAGTTAATAACAAGCTTTCTATCCAACACTAGTTAATAACGAGCTTTCTATCCAACACTAGTTAATAACGAGCTTTCTGTCCACCACTAGTTAATAACGAGCTTTCTGTCCAAACACTAGTTTATAACGAGCTTTCTGTCCATCACTAGTTAATAACGAGCTTTCTGTCCAACACTAGTTAATAACAAGCTTTCTGTCCAACACTAGTTAATAACGAGCTTTCTGTCCACCACTAGTTAATAACAAGCTTTCTATCCAACACTAGTTAATAACGAGCTTTCTATCCAACACTAGTTAATAACGAGCTTTCTGTCCACCACTAGTTAATAATGAGCTTTCTGTCCACCACTAGTTAATAACGAGCTTTCTGTCCAACACTAGTTAATAACAAGCTTTCTGTCCAACACTAGTTAATAAGACTTTTCTGGGCCTGCCTCATTGTCACCATTTTGTACAACCTTCTGAAAGCCCAAATAATTTTTTCCGGCACCTTCACACCTTTTTTCTCATTGTGCTTTCACAGGTGTTTCCCCTCAGTTATTTTTCAGTTGTCATATCTAAGCGCTTGAAAGTGTGAGATGGTGAATTGCAGGTTGATCAGAAAGTGACCGGCTTAAGCAAGAGTTGCTATTCCATTATGGTGGGAAGCGCATGCCCGGCAGGCCCTTCCCCCAGCCCCTCACTCCACGCGCTAGGCTAGGAGCTAAGCCCCACACTCCATGCGCTAGGCTAGGAGCTAAGCCCCTGACGTAATGACGGATAAAGCCCTCAAAAAATGTAGTTGTAATAAACGGTGACCTCATCTGATGGTTGCATAATTATTCTCTTTAGCGAGAGATAACAGGTCTGGCGGGGATGAAGTGTTGAGTTATGGCTCTCACTCTAGTGGCCCACTGTGAAATGTGAAACAAACAAACATTTTGTGCATGAGCTGACTTTTTGGATGATATTGTAAAATTGGAGGGGATCACAAATGCATCACTTGACCAGAGTATTTTTTTCTGATATGGGTATAGTCATAGAGGCTCGAAGAGCTGGATTATAATCTTCATGCTTTGTAAGTAGCATGGCGCAGTGTTGACGTACAACAACTCCCTTAACCCCCAGTGCTGTATACAAATGTGCCAAGAAGTGCCAAGAAGTTCAGGCTGAACATCATTCAAGGATTGATCGCAGGGAGGTAATTCAGAGACCAGCAAAACACATACATATGTAATATTGAGCAGACTGCGCCTATACTGGCTGGACAAATACTCTTTGCTACATGCTGCAGGAGCTCTCCTGTGTCATACGGATACTGTATGTACAGATCATGTTGTTCAGAACATTGCCTTGATTGGAGACAGAGCCCTCCACATTCCTTGTGAGGCAGTTTATGTAGATATAAGTTCATGTACTGCAAGACTCATGTACTTCCTGTTCCTGTGACTCATCTGGGAGGACATAGCACTCCGATCCCAAGGTCGTGGCATAGGTTCAGTACCCAGGAAACACATTCACTGAGGAGACGTACGCTTTCAACTTGACCAAATGTTCCGTTGGATGAAGAGTGTGCTAAGTGGCTAGTTGTCAACAAAAGCTCTGTGGCACTGATGTGCCGTAGTGCAGTAGTGCTCCGAGCACGTGTGTCTGATACATTATGAAGAGGATGCTCCCTTTCTAAATGGCATGACGTATTGATGCGAACACACACACACACACACACACACACACACACACACACACACACACACACACACAAACACAGTCGGCTGAGGGAGTGTTGTAGAGCCATTGTAATTGTCGTCTCAGCAACGGGATTCCAGGAAGGATCATCACTGGAGGGGCTTAGAGATGAGGGCCACCTGCTGTAACAGTTGGCTGGATCTGTGGTGTGTGAGTGTGTGTGTGTGTGTGTGTGTGTGTGTGTGTGTGTGTGTGTGTGTGTGTGTGTGTGTGTGTGTGTGTGTGTGTGTGTGTGTGTGTGTGTGTGTGTGTGTGTGAGTGAGTCTTAGACAAAGTGAGAAGTTCACTGAGGAAGTTTCTCTAATTATACCTTACTCTCGCTCTCTGTCTCGCTCTCTATGTGTGTGTGTGTGTGTGTGTATCTGCTGTGGTAGACGTAGAGAGGACAAGCGCCCCACACAATGTCACTGTTCCACTTCAGTCTACCACAAGGATAATGCATGTAGGATGGGATCACAGTTAATCTCACAATCATGTCACAGGCATGTATGAGTGTTTCTGTAGTATGCTGGTAATGGAATGTATATTATCGTGTAGACTACAGCTCATGTAGGCCAATTGGTGACAGTGCCTAGGTCAAAGGCTGTGTTCCCATGGAAACAATCAATCAAATGAGCCTGTGAGTGCCTGTTTTTTCTAGCAAAAACTGAAGGAAACGGTCTAGAATATACTTACCTTAAGACCTATTTAACTGCCGAATCATAGGAGACAATGCCATTGTTTTCTACATGGCGCAGGGCCAAGACCTTTTTTATTATTATTATTTTATGGAAAGCAACACAGTATTAATCTGTCAGCAGAACTTCATGACTTATAACCACATTCACTGCTTTTCATTTGTATGTTTATGTATGCATGTTCACACTGCTTGAACATTTTATTACATATTATCTTTGCACTGACTATCCAAGAGTGTTTGTGTGTGTGTGTGTGTGTGTGTCTGTGTGTGTGTGTGTGTGTGTCTGTGTGTGTGTGTGTGTGTGTGTGTGTGTGTGTGTGTGTGTGTGTGTGTGTGTGTGTGTGTGAGCTCGCTAATATTTTCTCCCTCTTTATATATTTGTAGGAGAACCCCTACCTATGCAGTGATGAGTGTGATGCCTCTAATCCGGACCTGGCCCACCCGCCTCAGCTGATGGCGGACCGCGAGCGCGGGGGTCTGATTACCTACTGGCAGTCGGTCACGTGGAGCCGCTACCCGGAGCCGCTGCTGGCCAACATCACCCTCGCGTGGAACAAGACCCTGGAGCTGACCAACGACGTGCAGGTGACCTTCGAGTACGGCCGGCCGACCGTCATGGTCCTGGAGAAGTCCCTGAACCACGGGCGCACCTGGCAGCCGTACCAGTACTACGCGGACGACTGCATGGAGGCGTTCAACATGCCCGCCAAGCGTGTGCAGGACCTGGCGGCCGTCAACGCCACGCGGGTCATCTGCACCGAGCGCTACTCGCGCTGGGTGGGCTCCAAGAACGAGAAGACGGTGCGCTTCGAGGTGCGCGCGCGCCTGGAGATCTTCGGGGGGCCGCGCATGGTCAACACAGAGGCGCTGTACACGCGCATGGAGAGCGTGAAGGGACTGCGCGAGTTCTTCACCTTCACCAACCTGCGCCTGCGTCTGCTCAGGCCCGCCCAGGGGGGAACATACGTGCAGCGGGACAACCTGCTGAAATACTTCTACGCCATCTCTAACATCGAGGTGCCAGCCAGGTAAGGGAAACACAGACACACACACACACACACACACACCTACACACACACACACACACACAGACACACACACACACACACACACACACACACACACACACACACACACACACACACACACACACACACACACACACACACACACACACAAACACTCACACAGAATAACTGACTAAATACACTCTCTCACGTACATATACACTCATACACAGACCAACTAAAGTGTCTGATGTGTTTGTCTAGTACGGATAGTGCTACGCATTCAGATCAGGATGTATGGCTCCCCTGACACCGCCGTGCTCTTCTACCACTCTAGCTGCTAGTCATTTTGGAACCGCTCAGATGATCAGCAGCAGCACAGAGGCATCATTCTGCACCTCACTGCTCAGAAATATTACTAACTAACTAACTAACTAACTAAGTGTTTTCAACCTAGGCTTCCATACTTCCATACACTTAAGCATGCACAACACTGATAACCACTGATAGCCATACTCTCTTGCACAGGAACATGAGCGTGGAGTGTTCTGGAGTGGGGCTTATTTATTTATTTATTTATTTGTGAGGAGGAGGAGGGAGAGATTGTGAGGAGTTCGCCCTGACGACCTTTTGAGGGGTTTGAGGGAGTTCTTGGAAAGCCATTTAGCCTGGGATTAATGTTTCTCCTGACCTTGGACTGAATCAGGAGTAGAAAGGAGACCGAGGAGGCAGGCGGAGGTCAGAGAGCATACAAGATCTATTCTATACATTTGCGGGAGTAGCGTGGCGGAGCCTATAGGAAGAGAACCCGTGTGAAGCCCAGGTAAAGACATGACTGAAGTCAAGGTCCGGTTAACACCATTTGGTACTTGATACTGGGCTTTGGAATTTCTACCATTTGTCTGTCTTGCACATCAGCACATCAGCACATCAGCACATCCACCCTGTTGATCCTGTCATGGTAATAAACAAACATTGTATAGAAGGTAGGCTTCTTCGGTTCTTTTTTCTTTGTAAATATATATATTTATATATATATATATATACAGTATACAGTATATATTAGCAATTGTGCTTTAATAAAGCCATGCTGCAGGAAATAAGCCATCTTTGCCAGCAGGAAATAAAAGTTTAGGGTGAGTGTTGAGGGTTTCGAGGTGCTGTTGCTGACACTGTGTACAGACACACACACACACACACACACACACACACACACACACACACACCTATGCTCACAATGTACATGTCACCATGACCTTTGTGACCTTGTGACTCCTAACAGACATAAGAGTGTACACACACATACACACACACACACCCACACACATAGACAGACACACACACACACACACATAGCATAGACACACACACATATGCATAGACACACACACACACATACACACACACACGCATAGGCACACACACACACACACACACACACACACACACACACACTCATAGACACACACACACGCATAGACACACACACACACACACACACACACACACACACACACACACACACACACACACACACACACACACACACAGACACAGACACTTGAGGCTCTGAGGGGTTACCACAGCAGACAGGGCTGTAATGTCCTCACTGGTGTTTGCCCCAGCACACCGGGGAGGAATCCAGGCCACTCCAGAATGAGCTTCACTGTTGTCTCCGCCAGGGATTAACGCAGCTCTATTACTCACACTGGCCCTAATCCTCCTTTCCTCTCAGTTCTTTACACACACACACACACACACACACACACTTACACGTATGCACACAAACGCATGTACACACACACACACACACACACACACACACACACACACACACACACACACATACCTACTCATCTTCTCATCTCTCATCTCACTAGAATTCATGTGTCATCTTGAGCATTAGCATTAAAGAGATTTGGAAGTAAAAAGATTTTGTAAAAATGTATTATAAGTATGGAAGTATAACAAATAGGAATGATTTTATATATTGTGAGCACCTGTGGAAAATAGTGTGTGTACTACTAGACTTGATATCATAATATTTTCCTTTGACATGTAAATGAAGGGTCATTGGCACAGATAGAACCAAGCCTGTAGGAGAGTAGAGACAGTGTGAAATATCATTCAGTTGTTTATCATGCAAATGTTTACAATGCAAACCCACTGGCATCATATCAGGCTCCAGCCAGGGTCTGATCAAAAATTCATCAAAGGGATTCGTGTGTATGAAGTGGCCCACTCCCCACACAGTTCAACAATACATTGTAGTGGAGGACACACACACACACACACACACACACACACACAACCACACATGAACATGCATGCGTTTGCATACACTCACACTCACACACACACACACACACACACACACACACACACACACACACACACACACACACACACGAACATGCATGCGTATGCATACACTCACACGATGTAAGTGATGAGTGAGAGCATCGCACAGACCCCTGGGTGCTAGCCTTAAGTGGTTGATAAAATTGGGCTGTCTCTGTGTGTGTGTGTGTGTGTGTGTGTGTGTGTGTGTGTGTGTGTGTGAGACTGCTGACTCAGGTAAAACTCCTCCAGCTTTTGTCCCTCAATAAGAGCCCAGCAGGAATCGATCACACTGTCATCAGATGAGAGAGAGATAAAGAGAGAGATAAAGAGAGGGAGAGAGAGAGATAGAGATAATTGATCTCTCTTTTTCACACTCAGTAGTTTAATTCCCACACATACAGACATCGCCTGCCCTCCTGGTCCTGTGGGTCTCATGTTCTCAAGTTCAAGTTTTTAAAGTCGTCTAAGAGTCTAAGAGCATACTGTAACTGCCTATAGACACACATGTTAAGTGATCAAGCTCATGGGACTCACCAAACACCAACACCTCTTTGCAAACAAATCAAAAAGTCAATCTGTGTTACAAACTCAAATATTGTTCATACCTCACTGGAGGATCCCTCTCAAGAGCAGCATGATGCTTTCTGGGAGTTTGAGTTTTAATTTGGTCCTGGCCTACTAATACTGAAGTCATTATATTTGCATGGAGTGCTTAGCATGATTACATCTTGGTCCCAATGCTCTCGAACAACCATTTAATGGTCCTTTCTCATCGATTTCTCAATTACCAATCAAAGTAAATAATGTTGTTCATACAGTAAATCAAAGTAAATAATGTTGTTCATACAGTACATGCTTATGTAGCCTTTAGTTCCCTTTGACTAAAACCAAAAAAATGCATCATGAACCGATTTCCTTTTTTATAATAGTAAAGTAGTATTAAGCCTTCAACCAGTGTGAGACTCTGAAAGGCCATGGAATGCCGAGTAAAAAGAAGGGGGAGAATTTGTCCAAATAGTCACCACAGTGCTCAGAATATCAAAATGTCAAATGTAAATTTCCCCAAGTTTGAAATCAGACCCCATTTGAGGGGTGGTGTGTGATAGATACATACACCTACTGTGTGTGTCTCCCAGAGACGTGGGTAGACTGCTGCTGCTGGTGTAGGTGTAGGTGGTGGTGGTGGTGGAGGTGGAGGTGGTGGTGGAGGTGGTGGTGGCGGTGGATGAGGGAAAGATGATGGATGTGCTTACTGTGGCAATACATCAGGAGGATGTGATTCAGAGATTAACAATACTGTATCTCATCTATTCTCAGACACAGACACACACACACACACACACACACACACACACACACACACACACACACACACACACACACACACACACACACACACACACACACACACACAGACACACACACAGACACACACACTCACACACACACACACACAAACACACACTCACACACACACAAACACACACACGCGCACACACACACACACACACACACACACACACACACACACACACTCACACATATACATCAAACAAAAGGAGAAGGTAGCAAGACATAAACAAAGGAACACTTGCATATAGACAGATGCTGTGGCAGACAGAAGCAGCTTAACAGAGAGTACAGTGTGCCAAATGAAATGCGGAGCCAGACAGGCAGGCAGAAAACAGGGAAGAGGATAGACATGCAAAAAGAGATACAAGGAGACCATTAATGAGAAAAGCAGCCATTTTAATGCTTTTCCACAATCCCCAGACAATCCCACAGTTTTCTCATAATTCTACGGTTAGCTGTGTAGAGAACTGACAGAGGGTGGCTCCTCTTAGTGTGGGCAGTGGCAATTCGGCTGGCTTAGTGCCCGAGGTGAACATTGAATTCCATGCCCCCACATTGCATATGGTGCCCACCAAAAAGTCAAATGATGGGAAGACAAGGATGGAGCAAGGATGTGTCATGTATCTGAGGTTGTGACACATAATGCCAAACTCTAGCACAACTCAAACTCAAAGCAGTTTATATTCACAGTTTGACAATTCTCCTAATTGTTCTTCTAATGTTTCTGCATAAATCACAACTGCTAGTGCTGTTGTTAGCTTTAATCTGACACTGGACTGAATTAGAGGGTTTGTTGTTAGCTTAAATTTGCCAATGGACTGAATAGAGGGTTTGTTGTTAGCTTTAATCTGACACTGGACTGAATTAGAGGGTTTATTGTTAGCTTTAATTTGCCACTGGACTGAATAAGAGGGTTTGTTGTTAGCTTTAATTTGATACTAGAATGAATTAGAGGGTTTGTTGTTAGCTTAAATTTGACTCTGGACTGAATTAGAGGGTTTGTTGTTAGCTTACATTTGACACTGGACTAAATTAGAAGGTTTGCAACTTAACAATTCGGTATCATGCCCATATCTGGAACCTGTGACAGTTTTTCTCGATTGCTTTGGCACATTTTTCCAATCACTGTTTACTTTTTCAAAACAGCTCACACACAGCCCATAACAGAAGATGAAATAACCAAAACACTATTTGATGTTTGCTGAATGACACCACCTTCTCAAAACTTATCACACACCCATCAAAACCAAACATTTCCATCAAAACCTACAATTTGTGCTCAATTGAAAATGTATGTTTTCTCATTTATTTAACAATGGATAACAAAATTCAAACTACAGCTATCAATATCAACCTCTGAATCCATCACTTCAACTTTTGTGCAACACCCTCACAGCATTGACTATTTTACCACTGACAACATACTACAATTTGGGTTTTGTACTGAGCACTCTTGACAATATACTGTCAGAAAGTATTTGAAATCTGATAATTTGTATACGTAAAATATTGTAGTTCTGTTTTTGTATTGCTAAATACTGTAAAAGATATTCTAAACAAGGACCTGTCAACACCATTGATTTTACATTTGTTCTACTGTGTACAAAATGGCAAAGATTCTGACACAAAAATATTTATTGCAGTCATTTTTCCACATTAGATTGGACACTGTAAGAAGTCAAAATGACAGGTTTCAAGATACAGTAAAAAGGTCAAATCTGTTCTGCAGTGAACAGTCTCCCCCTGCCACCAGTGTGGGCCAGTGTGTACCTCAGCAAGGACTAGGACGAAGACAAGGAAGAGGCCATAGTAGAACTAGAGGGGCCCCTGTGTGGCATTCATGTAAGATGCTCTAATGAAATTACGTAGGGCAAGTCATTGATCACGTAGTCAATCATGACCTCTCCATGAGAGAGGCTGGCCAAAGGGTTCAGCCAAACCTGAGCCGTCATACTGTCACATCAATTGTTTGTACGTTCGGCAATGACAATGACACTTTGCTGGCCTTTACAGTCAATTTACTGTACTGTGTTTCATTGTATTTGCACTCTTGGCAACAACCATTTCTATACTTTTGTAAAGCCACAATACAATGTAGTACTATAGTTTCACTAAAGTAATTTACAACATATACGGTAGAATTCTGATTACTGTATATTTACAGTATTTACAGCCTATTGCACTATTTTTGGTGGCGGCCTCCTCGATCCATGCTTGGTATCAACTTCAATCTATTGACCTCTTTTAGATGTTGAGAACTACTTGATTAGTTGTGCACAGAGAGTTCACACAGGTGCTGACGCTATTTAGAATAAAGAGAGCAGTTTCAGTAGGCTGCTACTAAGTGTCTGCAATGTGTTGACATGGTTATTCAATTAGGTTTTGTGTCTTTCTCTGAGAAGTGTGTTAACTGTTTTGAAAAGTGTGTTAAAACTCAAAGAAATTTGTGTGAAAGCAATGAGAAATAGTTAACCCATTCGCCAGAGAAGACTCTTGCTGTGCAAAGAAGATGTGAGCATTAGATTAAGTTGACCCATGATTCGCTAAATGTGTGTAAGCAATCGAGAAAAACTGTAATAGCAGCATTGCAGATTGCAGAAGCCTTGAAATTTCGCCTGTGTCCAATTTGAACGTGGCCCAGTCCTTGTGGAAAACCCCTCCTCAGGTCACGTCGCGTCACGTACCGCCTACGCCTGGTGGGGGGCCTGGGCTGAAGCAGAAAGCCCTTAACGGAGGAGAGAGAAATAAGTGAATGAGAGAGTGAGAGAGTGGAGGATGAAGCAGCAAGCCCTTAACGGAGGAGAGAGAAAACATTGATGAAGGAGCAAGCCCTTAACGGAGGAGAGAGAAAGAAGTGAATGAGGGAGTGAGAGAGTGGAGGATGAAGGAGCAAGCCCTTAACAGAGGAGAGAGAAAGAAGTGAATGAGAGAGTGAGAGAGTGGAGGATCAAGCAGGAGGACGGAGGGCTGAGAGAATGTGGGGCAGAAGCTAAGGCCTAAGATGGAGTGACAGGGTGGAAGGAGTGAGAGATTGATGAGAGTGTGGGAGAGGTGTATATGAGAATGTACCGCAGGACAGAGGGAGATAAAGCGAGTGATGAGTGAAAGAAGGGGAGGGTGGGCACAGGGGATGTGTGAAAGGGAGAGAGAGAGAGGGGGAGAGAGGGAGAGAGGGAGAGAGAGAAAGAGTGAGAGAGAGAGAGAGAGAGAGAGGGTAGAGGCAGCTGTCAGCAGGGTGGTATGGGCCTGCCGAGGCAGCTGATCTTATAATCTGTTTATTTCTTCTCCGTGGGAAAGAACGGACGCATCAGCATTTTTTAAATTCTCTTCTTTTTGTTTCATTCCTTTTTTCTCTCTCCATCTCTTTATGCTGTCAGGACTACTACTCCCTTTAAGCCCACAAATAGAATAAAATAGTCAGGGTGGGCTTCTCTGAAAATGAAGAATTTCATACAAGAAACTTGCAGGAAAGGGGGGGGGGGTGTCTTTGAAAGGTGAGTTATTCTGTTTCTGGCATGTTCATAAAGCATTTCAAAGCCCTGACTCATCCCTTTAAGGCTTGGAGTATTTCCTTTAAAGATTTCAACATGCTGATGGTCCATTTGAGATGCTGAATTCTGGAATGCCCAGTCTAACTTCCTGGCTTGCATCATTGCATCAGAGCGTCCACGCCAGCCATGTAGAACACCCTTTTACACCACTGTATCGGACACAGGAACGCAAACCCCCTTTTGGAGAGTCTTAGATTCAGCAGAGATGAGAACCCGTTAAGAGGCACAGGGTTACAACCCACATCTGTGCCCCTGTCAGGATCTTCACAGACGATACCCTCTCTCTTGTCAGATTATGGTACCTATCCACTGGCGCATTCATCATGTCCATGCTTTTGTTTTAGGCTCTGCTAATTGATAAAGAGCACAGCGCCGAGGATGAAGAAACAACTTTAGCGCAAATGCCACAGACGGTGTTGACATTAATCCTTGACAACATGACAAATTGCCAAAAGATCCCACAAAAAGAAGAGCCAGCTCCGTGCAAAATGGTGGCAATTACTTTTTTCTGCTAGGTCAGGTTTTACTGCTGCAGTGATCCTGTGGGACACATGTGTCTGCGCTGTTGAGCAGGACAGAGCGAGGCTCTCCTCCTACTCCTCCTCCTACTCCTCTTCCTCCTCTTCCTCCTCCTCCTCCTCCTCCTTCTTCTTCTGTGTTTTTGGTTGTTGTCAGGAGCGCAGAACAGGCAACAACCTACAGCTTTGCTTGTTGTTTTATTATGCCATCTTGAGCCATAGTTGGTGCTTGAAGGAGTGCAGTTGTGATTGGCCGTGGTCCAGATGAGGAGAAAGAGGAGGAAATGGTCCAGAAACCACCTCTGAAGTGAGCTTAAATAGCTCTCAGGGGGGAATCTACAAAACTGTGGTACATACTTCCACTTGACAATTTCTGTAGCTAGCTAGGTCAGTAAAGGCAGTCTGCTTTGAGTTTTTGAGTAGAGTGTTTGAGATGCCTTGTGTGTGTGTGGGTGGGTGTATATGGGATATATATCCCATATATGTTTACACCTTGGGCAGTAATGATTGATCGGGTTGATGGATGAGACGTGACCTGTTTGACCTGCGCTTCTCTTCTGTGAGTTGCTGCCTGTCAAAGTTCCAGATGTTTGAAGTTCTACTGATCTCAACGTCCTCAGAACCCCCTGCCTCCCCACCGCGCCACACACTGCAGGCTCCTGGCTCACAAGAACCATTAGCGAGCCAGAGGAGGCTGTTAAAACACACTTGCATGCCAAACAGGCCCGAAGTGAACCCCCCCCCCACACACACACACAAACACACACACACACATCATTAATGAGCACAGACACCCAACTCCGAGTCTTAAGATTCTGAAGCTCACAGCAATGAGCAGGGAGTATTAGCGGTGAGTAGTGAGTATACTTTGGAACTTTGGGATGAAGTGAGGTAGAACATTCACTAAATGAAGAGCAGTCTCAAAGTAAGTAGAAGCTGAATGCGCGACAATACATCCCTCGAACCAGTACACTAAATGAGTGTGCGCATGTGTGACCTTTACAGTGACCTTTACTTTGTTTCTGGTTATTTTGATTCTGATTGTTTAGGATAAGAAGTATTCCATTTGTATGTAGTATTTGACCACCATGACAGTTTTATACATGCTCAGACCAATTATCAGAGAATAAAACAAGGATACAATGGTAAGATAAGATGAATTTGTGCAATAACAATGGAATGCCAAGAAGTGGTATATGGCAATTATACTGTAGAACTTAATGCATTGCAATGGGGAGCTATAAGTAAGGGGTAAGGAATAGTCCCCCGGTCATAGGGAATTCCCAACAGGACCGACAGGACAGCGATGTGCATTGGAGGAATTCTTGGAGGAATGTTAAGAATGTTAAGATTCACCACTAGCTGTGTCACCTGCTCCAACAAAGGGAAAATATTTTTGTATCTGCAATTTTAATCAGTTGAAGCATTTTATCTGGATGAACTTTACATTTTGAATCGGGGATCATTTCATTTTACCACATAATT
>NC_045163.1:22951930-23084430 GCF_900700415.2 Clupea harengus | reverse complement strand
TGTGGGCTTAATAAACACAGATGCAAGCAAGCTACATAAAATATTAGGGTCATTATTTATGTAGAGTATAGTGGAAAGGTAAGTGAAGAGGTTAATAGGGATGAATAGCCTAATATCTTCAGGAGAAAAAAAAGTCCCCTTACCACTTATGCGGTGGAGAAAAACACGCCGTATAAACCAAAAACATCAAGATCGTCTTCAAAGCATTTTTTTTTGCAAAATAACGAAACAGTCACAGTTTAATGGCAAAACACTCCCAGCTACACTCCAACAGAAGAATTAGAGAAAAGTATTGATCGCATAACGACACTTCTTTAAATGGAGTGACTCGTCAAGTCATCCATGAAACACAGGTAGTATTTCATATCCAGAGCAAAGAGAATAACCCCTAATGGTGAATAAACGAAGCAAAGATTCAAAGATGTTTTGGCGTCTATCAATTCCCTTTTTGCACTTTCAAGTTCAGCACACACCAGGTGACCAGCAAGCAGGACAGAGAGAGGAGGTGCGTGAAGGTGAAAAGTGGATGACAGCAAAGGAAATATATAGTCTGCCTTGGCTCAGCTCAGACACGGTAGCACAAATATACAAACAAACAAACTAAATAAAATAAGTATAGAGGTGTTAACATACACTGATGATGTCAGAGACTCAGTTAAAGTTACAGATATGTAATCAGAGACTGTTCATCTATCTCGGTCTATGTGTGTTTGCCAATTGGTGTGGGTTATATAAACAAATAAATAAATAAGTCAATTCTAAATCCTCTGAAAGTATTTTGAGCTATGACAGAGTTTCATAAGCATATATGAAAGCCCATGAGAGCCCTGCTCCAGGCCAGCCTCTCTCACACTTGTATGTAAACGCATTCCAGGCCATATCTCACTGTAGGGGTACTGTACTGATACTGTAAGGGTGTGTGTGTGTGTGGGTTTGTGTGTGAGTGTGTGTGTGTGTGCCATATGGTTCAGCAGAGCCAGACTCCAAATCATCTTCTTTCCATCCCCTCCTGAGATACTACAGTCTGGCACTCAGGGATTTAAGGTCATGACCGATAACCCAAGAAACCCTGGTGATCAGCTGCCCCTGCTCCTGCCCCTGCCCCTACCCCTGCCTCTGCCCCTGCCCCTGCCCCAGCCCCTGCCCCAGCCCCTCCACCACTCATTCAACATCTTTCTGTATGTAAGGCTGTGTGTAAATGTGTGGCCGTGTCCACTGCAATTAAATAACCCCTGCTAAGTTCTGCTTTGGACACATGACGCAAGTACTGCCCAGTGCTTGTGTGTGTGTGTGTGTGTGTGTGTGTGTGTGTGTGTGTGTGTGTGTGTGTGTGTGTGTGGTGATTTGAGGGCTGGAGTGGGATTTTCCATCCCTTCCCCCACGGCCATCTGCCCAACTGACCAGCACAGGACTGACCCACTAATCCATGCCTGACGCACACACACACACAAACACACTCACACGCACTCGGCGTCCCGCAGTAAGATTTATATTATGATATCAGTGTGCTTGATTCTGAATGACAAATATGAAAAATTGTGTTTGTGTTCATTGGATTTCTGTTCATTGGTGTTTGTGAAGGTCTAAGTGTGTCTGTATACTCTTGTCGCTCTCTCTCTCTCTCTCTGTGTGTGTGTGTGTGTGTGTGTGTGTGTGCACTGTTGTCCCTGCCCTCTGCTCAGACTCTCCTATGAGCTCTCCAGCTCAGCCTGATCTGTCCCGAGAAACTGACCTCCCCGCTGCCCCCACAGGTGTGTTATTAAGGCCAGATCACTAACCTCAGTCTCAAAACACTCCTACACACACACACCATTGGGATGAAACAGCAAGAAACATGCAATTGCGCTATATTGCAATATATACACCATCCTCTGGCCTTAACACTGTTCTACACACGTGTGTGTGTCCATTTGTGCATCCTTGTGTGTGTGTGTTTATCTATGTGTGTGTTTCTGCTCAGACTCTGCTGTGAGTTCCACGGCTCAGCCTGATCTGACCCAAGCAACTGACCTCCCCACTACCCCCACAGGTGTGTCCTTAAGACCAGATCAACCATCTTCACATTCAATTATAAGGAATGGATACAAATTGAATTACAGTTTAAAGTTGAGTCTCAGTGGGTTTAACACCTTCAGGCGCACACACTGTAGTACACACATACACACGGTATTAGCCTGAGTGTGTATGTGTGTGTGTGTATCTGAGTGTGTGTGTGTGTGTGTGTGTGTGTGTGTGTGATTGAGCTTTTCATTATTCCTCTCTGCTCAGACTCTGCTGTGAGTTCCACAGCTAAGAGTGATCTGTCCCAAGAAACTGACCTCCCCGCTGCCCTCACAGGTTTGCCCTTAAGACAACATCACTATCCTGAGGCTTGAGCACCGACACACACACACACATCTTATAAGGAAAGACATAACATCTGTGCACTGTCCTCAGGTGTATACATATATACTTATGTTCATGTGTGTCTCTCTAAGTGTGTAAATAGCTGTTATTCCCCCCTGTTCAGGCTCTCCTGTGAGCTCTCCAGCTCAGCCTGATCTGACCCTAGTGACCGACCTCCCAGGTGTGTCCACAGGTGTGTCCTTAAGGCCAGATCACTAACCTCAGTCTCAAAACACTCCTACACACACACACCATTGGGATGAAACAACTTGTGTGTAAATATTACCTGTTACCTGAGGGCTGTTATTCCCCTCTGCTCAGGCTCTCCTGTGAGCTCTCCAGCTCAGCCTGATCTGACCCTAGTGACCGACCTCCCTGCTGCCCTTACAGGTGTGTCCTTAAGGCCACATCACCATCCTGATCTCACACAATGCGGCGCACACACACATCATTACATACACACTGATAGAGTAGAGAGAGTGGAGTAATGAGGTGCACACACTTCACATGCACGCCATGGTGTGTGTGTGTGTGTGTGTGTGTGTGTGTGTGTGTGTCAGACTTTGAAAACTTTAACCTCCTCCTTTCTGCTCAGACTCTGCTGTGAGTTCCACGGCTCAGCCTGATCTGACCCTAGTGACCGACCTCCCCGCTACCTTTACAGGTGTGTCCTTAAACCTCCCCGCTACCCCCACAGGTGTGTCCCTAAGACCAGATCACCTACACCACACCACTTGTTTGTTGCTGTGTCACTGTTCATGTGTGTACATGAGTTTGTTTGTGTGTGTGTGTATGTGTGTGTCAATATGCGTGTATGTGTGTGTGTGTGTGTGTGTGTGGGTCAATATGCTTGTATGTGGGTATGCATGCATTTCTGCGTCTCTTTCTCTGTATGTGAAAAGCATTTCTTCCCTCTCTCCACCCAGACCCTGGTTTGAGCTCGGTAGCTGAGCCTGATCCATCTCCAGTAACTGACACCACTCCCACACTCACAGGTGTGCTCTAAAGCGCTTCTGTAGCTAACTAGCTAACTTCTGTAGCTAACTAGCCCAGCCATAGACTCCATATAGTGGAGTACCCATAGAGAGCTGAGAACTTTTGAAGCTGAACTTTTTTTAAGCTTTCCTGTCTTACTTAAGTTACACGGGCACATGTAGATTTGTTTATCATATCTTAGAGGGGCTTGAATATCTGAATGACGTGCACAAACTTTGCAGCAGGACATAGGGAATTGGGCATCTCGGCATCTCAGGGATTGGAGTATTAGTCCTTTTATCCGAAAATAAAGTTCAGAAACTGCTACAAACTCCCTTTGTGTGACATTATGTCATAGTAGCTGGTATAGATTTGTTTGTATGTGCTTAAGTTGGTTTAAGATGGTGACGTAAAGGAAATGACCCTCTAAACCAATAAAACTTTCGCTATCATTTTCCCCTGAAGATGCACCAGAGACCCTCCCACCATCTACAGTTGCCCCCCCCACAGATCCAACCACAACCTCAGCCCCACCCCCCGAACCAACCACAGTAGCCGACACAGCCCCTCCCATAACTCAGCCTCCGCCCCCACCCCCTACGCCACCTCCATCTCCACCCCCAATGCCACCTCCACCTGCAACCACACTCCTTGCTACTGTGGCAACTACCACAACTGCCCCTAGTGAGGCTACCCCCATTGTCACAACAACCCCGGCCACCCCAGATGCCCCAGAGCCAGTGGTAACAGAGGCCCAAGGTAAGGCTAGACCATAGATAGGATTTAGCCCCTGAACATCAGCTGTAGTAAAGGTGTCAAATACAGTATGGTGTAGTAGGTTGATGCTTATGAAGATAGCCTGCTCTGGTTGCATCAGTTAGCCGGCATTAGATTAGACTTAGCAGGAGTTAATGGCTTTTAAATGTGCTGCTATGTAGAACTTGTGACATAAATAGTGTGTAGAAAAGATGTAAGTTTTAATCTGTCAACAGTCATAATGTTGATATCACAATACTTAGCATTAGAGTGCATTTTGGGTATCACTTTTCTATACCACAGTGCATTGAGGATGTGGGATCTCTGAGACATTGTAAGGAAAGCCATGCTCTGCTGTCCTTGATATGAAGCCAATGCAGAGGATGTCTTCCTGTCAAACAACAGTCTGCTCTGGTTTAGACTTAGAGGAATGCCAGCATGGCTGCCGAAGCCAAACATGTTAGCGTCATTACATGCACTTAGACTTGATCTATTGAAGATGTTATGTGTGATCACTGGCCATGTGATCAGCTCCCAGTGATATGCTGATGTGTGCTTGTTGCTGGTTAACAGGAGTTGGAGGGCGCAGCTCATGCCATCAGGGCGCAGCTCATGCCATCAGGGCCAGCACATGCCATCAGGGCCAGCTCGGTAGGGTGGAGCTCCAGGGCTTGGCAGTCTACTCGATTAGTTTAGAGTTTTTTTTTGTGGAGTGCCAGTCTCAAAGTCAACAACTCGACAGGGGGACTGTGTGTGACCTACGCGCTGGCAGCCTTTCCAGGCAGGCTCGATCACATGACTTACCTCAGCATCTGCACGACTCAGCTGTTGGAGCTGGTGGAACAATGACGCAGTTTCTTACAATAACGGGCACAATCCAGGCACTTGACACCACCATTCAGGAGTGTCTGTCTAAGCACCCACCGGGAGAGATGGGGTCGCTCTTGTTTGTCTATGGCTGCTGTCAATTTCTTACAGTAGTGTTTCTCAACCAACAGTTTTTTTTAATAAACTACACCTCGTTGTCCTTGTCCCTCCTGCCGTCGCAGTCTCTCTGCCGCCTCCTCTGTGGTGTGTGATCGATAGATTCGTGTCATGCAGATGCAGACCTTTTTTCAGCCCCCTATGACTGACACCCAGGGTAATACTGCCTGATATATGTATCTCAGCTGTCACGTCTTGCAAACAGTCCCAAGGGACTTATTCGCTGACAGGAGACATAAGGGAGCTGTCATGGTTACCAGAAATGTACATAGCTTACCAGATAGGAAATGACATCACTAATAAGGATGGAATGAGAGTGAGGGAAATGCACTGAATGTAATGCTTATTGCGGTGATTTGCTGAGGCTTGCCCATGAAGTACGCCATCAATTTACTTACCCACAATGCACCAGCAAGTGTTGGTGTGAGTAGTTGTGTGCTGTCAGCATTTGGATGCTTGGATATGCAGAGTACATTTCACTCCCTTTTTTTTGTGAACTCTGGATTTCCTAGCACCTCTGGATTCCCAAACATCAGCAACCGAGGATGCTGGGAAACAGGAGGAGAGTACACCAGAGACTGGAGGTACAGGCAGCTCTGTGTATAATAAGTTAGTTATGTTTGGATGTTTTTGTGATAACAGATGTTTGTTCATTTATGTGCAGACAGACCATTTGGAGCTAACACAGTATTGAAGCACAAGCAGAAACAAACACATCAGCAAGTCCATCATGTCCGGTTATGTGAACATGTGTGCAGGTCTAAGAGAAATTAATGTTTGTGTTGGGCTCGAGTGCACATTCAGGCATTCTCTGAAAGACACGTAGAGACATATGCCACAACAGCGTTAAACATCAATGGCAAGCTGAGCACTTCTGCAGACTAAAATGGGCCTTTGTACGGGGAAAAATGGCCGTATCACAAGAAGCACCTGCAGTGCAAATTGAGACACGTTTTATGAGTGTGCGTCACCCATTATCGGGATGCTACAGTCTGCTCTGTCAGCCTCTCTGCTCAGTTCTTTTAAATGACTCAGTCTTTTGCCTGTAACCCAGTCCTATACACACAAAAACCCAGTGCTGACGTGTGTGCACGCGTGTACACGCAGATAACAACCTCCCGGAACCTGAGAAAGATGGAGTGAGTGAGGGAGAGAAGAGTGTGGAGCCTGTGGTCTCGGAGGAGAAAAAAGAAGAGAAAGAGATGGAGAAAAGAGAAGAAGGTATGACTCCTGTAGAGTAGTGTCCAGCATAGAGTCCTGTAGAACAGTGTAGAGATAACATCTGTAGAGATTTGCTGTTCACTGTCGGACCAGCACCTCACCCTGTAGATTTAATGAGAGTTTTATCGTCCCGATACTCACGTCTTACTGGTGCTTTCTGGGGGCCCCAGTGGGTCCTTCATCCTCAGAGGAGAAACCTAAGGAAGAGGGAGAGGCCTCAAAGAAGAAGAACAATAAATTGATTAAGGAGTCGGAAGAGGACAAGCTCTACACAAAGAAAGGTATTACTAGTGCAATATAGGTAGGCCATAGGCAGTAGACGAGCACTGCCATAGTTATGGAATATGAAATGGTAGTGCCTGTCTGGAACTAGAATGCTCTCTAGCTCACTCTAGAACTAGAATGGAACTACAATGCCCTCTAGCTCACTCTCATGTAGTTTGCATCAGAAGGATGTTCTTTACATACTAGAGACATGTACATTGTGCTCTGTTAGGTGTAGTGGCTTGTTGTCAACATTTCAACTATCACTAAATACAGGGGCACAGACGTAGAAAAGTGGCTTCAACCCCAACTAGTAAACATCCCTTGACCACTTCAATAACCATACTTTTACCCAAGTATTTTGTGTGGGAGTGGCTGTGTTTTTGTGTGTGTGTGTGAAAATAAACGAGTTGTATGTGTCTGTCTGTAGCTATCTTAAAATTCCTGCTCACAGAAGGGCCTAAACCTAAATTACTCAAAGGAATCGTTTATGATGACTTTAAAGGTAAGGTGATGTGAGTTTTGCAATAGCTACTTCAGCTGTGGAGAGATTTTATGGCTAGCTCCTCTTATTTCATCATGACGCACCTTATAAAATCAGACTTTACTCTTCTCACCTGTCTGTCTTCTGTCATCCATTTATGTCTCTATCTATCCATGTGTTGTGTGTTCTGTCGATGTTGGAAGGTAAGGTCCTCTGTTTTCCGCTTTTTTTGAGTACTACACAAATTAAGTGTACACAAAAGATGGCTTACCTTTTTTTTATTCTTTCTTTCTCTACAGCAGACTGTGAATGCTATGGCCACTCAATCCGCTGTAGCTACATCGACTTCATTAACATTGTAACCTGTGTAAGCTGTAAACACAACACCCGCGGCCAAAACTGTCAGCACTGTCGGCTCGGATACTTCCGGAACGCCTCAGCGGAGCTGGATGATGAGAATGTTTGCATCGGTTAGTCAGTTATCTGTGTCTGTACCACTCACCTGTTGTCTCTTTTTAATAATGTTTATTTCCAAAAGACATTGAATATGTTCTCTCCTTATGCCCTTCACAAGGTTCATAGTAACCTTGTTATCAGTGCAAGTATGAATAACTTAAGAACAAGTTGTTGGCATATTTTAAGATGAACTGTCACAATAGGACAGTTATCAAAACTGTGACCCTCACAGGCACCATAGTCCGTGACATAAAGTGCACCCTAAAATGTGTTTTTTTTAGCTGTAAACTGAATGATATGAATGAACTGTGATGAAACACAGCAATGCTGGTGCTTTTATAAAAATCTGCATTTTATAAGTTGAAAATAGCTCAATACGCCACCTACTGTTTAAAATCATCCCGAACCGATGCTTACGACCATTTGGTACTAATCCACATCATAAAAGGGGCAAACCGCCCTCACAATTGACATTTTTCAAAATGATGCAGTGGGTGGAATTAGCCTCAGAGTTGGGGGTGAACTTACACTTCAAGTTATGTACTTTTTGTCCTGCCATGGTCTAGCTGCGTTGACAAGTCAGGAAACTTTTAAAGAGGCATCACAGCCTGCCAATTATTTGGAGTGTGCTCAGTGCCTTGACTGCAGGGTTTGGACCCCCATGGCTTGTGGTTGTCAACAATAAATGTTTAATTGCTTTGAAGCACATGAAAGTGTAATCAAAGTTGTCCAATGTTAATGCAGGCTGCCTGGGTTAATATCACTCTTCATGCGTGTTTTGCAGAGTGTAACTGCAATCAGCTGGGCTCTGTGCACGACCGCTGCAACGGCACGGGCTTCTGCCAGTGCAAGGAGGGCGCCGGGGGAGCCAAGTGCGACGAGTGTCTCCCAGGGTTCTACTGGAGACAGGGCTGCAACCGTGAGTGCACACAGACACACACTCAAACATGGACGGCATGTCCAGCATGTTCCTCTCAAACACAAGAGGCCCAAATTACTGGTCTGCATAGGCTACTTACCTAGATAGTAGGAACACTTAATTTTGTTCCCATTCAAGGCATGGTGGCAAAAGTGATCAATAGGAACAGATCATTATTAACAATCCCATTCTGTCAGAAAGTGAACATTTTTAAATACTGTAAGTTCCTGTTTAGTATGGCCCTCTCTATGCACTGCTCTGGATTGCTACGTCCTTGGTGTCAGTTCCGTCAGGGCTGACTGAAGTACCCAAGCCTGACTGGAGCATATCTAAACCACGGGCAAAATGGCTTGAGCAGATCCCACACGCAGCCAAAATGCAAAGAAAGTCTGAAATGTCAGAGGTTTGCGTCAGAAGCTGGCCAGATGGCGTGAGGGGGCGGGCTCTCATGCATCCTCAGGAGAATGGGTGATGATGTCAGCTGTCAGTCACGTGAGAGGGAGTGCAGCTGCAAGACAGGTCAGGTGATGAGCAGTCGGGACGCAGCGCCTCTGTGGTTGAGGACTTATTAGACCCCCTTTGTAGCAATACAAAAAACAATACCTGCTCTCACAGGTTTGTTGTTGGACCAATACTACAGTATATTGTTATCACCTGAAATGCTGCACATGAAATATGACTTCAAGGCATTGTTAGAATCAATTGTAGATCTAATATGAAGTTTTCCTCTCCAGTTGGATGTGATTCAATCCACAGGGTCTTATGTTGTGTCACTAGGTAGTTGGCGTACAAAAAAAAGTGTACTTTGGCATAAATGAAAACTAAACATGCTGCCCTTTCTCCCTCCCATTTCCACAGCAAATGTGTGCGACGACACGCTGCTCCCGTGTCAGAATGGCGGCACCTGTGTGCAGAACCAGCGGTGTGTGTGCCCGTCGGAGTTTAAGGGCGCGCTGTGTCAGCAGTCTGCTTGCGAGGGGAACAAGAAGTGCAGCGGCGCGCCCACTCTGACCCTGAGCCTGGCAGCCGTGCTGTGCACCCTGCTCTACCCACTGCTGGAGGCCGCGCACTTTGGGTCATGAGCAACACTCTCAGACAGACGTACACGGAGAGACAGAGAGAGAGAGACAAAGACAGAGAGAGAGACATAGACAGATAGAGAGAGAGACAGATACAGAGAGACACACACACACATAAACAATTCAGCTCAGAGATGAGTCGCTCCACATTTCAAAGCACTAGAAGAGTGTGGGCGCCCTCTACAGGACAGGACTGGTGTGTGGGAGAGCTTCTGTAAAGCGGTTGAAACCGACCATTTTTTTGTTTCGTTTTTTTAATGCTGCTTGTCGTTGTCACAGGCTGGTTGACTTAACAGGGGGCAGGGGCTGGGGCCTGTTCCCAGAGCTGGATTTAAACCAGGTTTACTTTTTTTACTGAGAAAAGAAAAAAATTACATATATCAAGTTTCCTCCTCTTCTGTGGCAGAGTTTTATATTCTATAGTATGTAAACTGTCAGTCACAGCCAACAAACCTAAAAAAAATACTGCAATATTTATAAACATTTATATTTTAGTCACTTACTTGGCAATAGGAGTGAATGTTACCTCTTTTGGTCAAAATCTATGTTGACAAACAATCGGGAAGCACACTAACATGAAATGTATTGACATCCAACTTAGAGAAGATCCCATCTGTGAAGGTAACACTTGTATTCATTTACTTTTCTTTTTGTTTGGATGTGTAATAAAGGCACCTTTGATTCTCATATAAACAACAGCAACCAGGACTCTAACTTTGGACTGGAGATTGCACACACACACTTTAAAGTGGCTTCCCCTCGACAGACATGTTGGCTCCAGCCACAAAACACAGCAAAGCACAAACATCTGCATTTTCACAGTTGCTCCCTATAATCCTCCAACATTTATTCATGAAGGGACTTTGGAAGAAACACACATAATAATATGGAAGATACATTTACTGACAGTAGGACTCGTTAGCTGGGGAAGCCAGGTGCTGAGCTGCAGATAATGCTGCATATTGCAACGTTGGTCATTTTCTAAGATTATCATCCACTGGTAATGTCACAGCTGATGGGTATTTACAATTTGTTTGACCATTTAAGAATTACTATATATATATATATTCTCTATATATTTTATTGCCTACTGCAGACATAGCTGTATTCTTCAAAGCTGCGCTGTTTTCTTCCTGAAATGACTGGCTTGACAGAGTGAATGAATATGGGCTGGTTCCCCCCCCAAAGCTAGTTCCTGATTCTACAGTGTACACTTAAACCTTCAGTGACAATCATTCATTCATTCATTGTTTAAAAGCTGCCTTCGTGGGTATCCATCGTCAGAAAAGCTTGTAATCTGTAACGTTCAACAGTGAAATCTTTCATAAAAGCATACGTAAATCGTCCAGATTTAGTTTTTGAAAAGCCAAGCGCAGACACATTCAGTCAGTCATCGACACGCCAAAGGGAATGAGGGGTTAAAAAAAAAAAAAAAAAAACTTCTGGGCCAAACCAGTAACGGTTTTTCTCCCTTATACACTGTAACGGTTTGTCTCCCTTATATACTGTAACATTCATTCCCGTCGAGGAGCTCAGGTGTACCCCATTGCTCAGTAAGGCACATCATGGTGTGTTTACAGGAAACACCTACACTGATGAGCAGTGTCAAGCAAAGGGCACAGACCCAAAACGGAACACATTAACAAAACCAACATGGCTGCTCAAGGAAAATGAGAAAATGCTTCAAGGTCGAGTTTGGTCCAGCCAAAGAACCTTGAAGCTTTTTCATACCGTGTACCTTAAAAAAAACACAAACCCATTGGTAAACCAAGGTCAACAAGACCACTTCAAGAAATGAGAACATTTTCAACATGTTAGAAAACTTTACATTATTTCTGACCTACTACCACAAGTCAAGTTACGCAAACCACTATGCATGCTCGGTCTTGGCAGGTCTAAGCAAGGGTCTAAGACTAAAGAAATCAGAAAAACTAAAAGTACGTACAAGAGCTGAAAGGGAACTTTCTGGTTTAGGAAGCTTCTTCTGACCTGGTCAAACTCTTAAAACCTCTGATCGGACTATTCTCCAAGGCTACAAGACCCCTAGCATACACACACCGAGACCCCAAAGCGTCCGGACAAAAATGGCAGTTGCTAGAATTAAAATGTACAAAGACTACAACACCACCCATTCAGATGCAAATATTTATGTACAAATCAAGCAAATTTTGTCTATAAAACTACTCCCTTCGTGTCCACTTCTATAAATCAGAAATTTCCATCAAAGAAACTAAAGAAGGCACCAATCCCAAGCTGAGGTTTAGTGCTCCTGAAGCCATGCAGTACTAAAGTACTATAAAATGTGCTTGCCAGTGAGGAGCACCAAGAACCAACATTAATTTACATGCATATTTATTATATTTGCTATACGTTTGCAACAGAACACAAGCCCCCGATAAAATGGGGCCTACAGGCACCCGTAGTGTACGTCCCTGTTGAACAGCCCTTCTGTTTGGACAGACAGAATCGGCCATTTTGTAAAAGATGAAAAAAAAGAACACAGCGACTACACAATTTTACAATTAAAAGGTAGATAAAAACAATAACAAAAGTTTGAGTTTTGCAAAGTATGTACAGTTCGTATATACACAGTAGTTCCAGTGTGTTTATAAAAAAAAAAAAGAACAGGAAAGAAACAAAACGACACACTAAAGCCGGCCCTTCCTCGAGTATGAAGGGGAGCTGCTTCTTCGGAACGTGGAACTTGATGAGCCTGACCGGGAAGAACCGCACCGTGCTGGTGGCGGACAGGGTCGTTGTCGGTCACGTTCGTACGAGCCACGCCTGTCCCTGCCTGTCATTTGAGGCTGAGGCCAGGAGGGGGCAGCGTTCGAGCTGCTGCCCTGCAGCCTTGGGTCTCTGGGGCGATCTGCGGGATTCTGTCCCCTGGCCGTGGTGGTCGAGGGAGCGACCCTGGAGGGAACCGCGTCTGAGGACGTGCTACCGGACCTTGGGTCTCGAGGGCGGTCTGCGGGATTCTGTCCCCTGGCTGTGGTGGAGGGAGTGGCCCTGGAGGGAACCACGTCGGAGGTCGTGCTACTGGACCTTCGGTCTCTGGAGCGTTCGGTGGGTTGCGGAGCCCTGGACATAGAGCTGGCCCTAGAGGGGTTTGGGAAGGGGGGCGTGCTGTTTGATCGGAGGAATTGGGCTCGGCCGGAGGGGTGCGGAGGCCTGTCCTGTGTCCTGTGCGGGGGAGGGGAGAGGGCGTCTCGCTTAAAGACCTTCCGTGCATCGTTTTTAAAATGCTGCTCCTTTGTGGTTATGATGGTCCCACGGCTCTCCGCGTCCTCGATTAAAGCTTTCCAGTCGCTGTGTTCCTAAACAGAAAATGTGGAAAATGTTCAGAAAAAAAAAATATTAATAAAAATACATGTACAGTGATTATTTTTACCAAATAAAATAAATAAAAAGTATGCAAGGAATGCCATTGTTGACAGTGAATAGGTGTGTTACCCTCAGAGTACGCAGGTTCCCCAAAACGAAAAGGCTGTATTTGGCTCTGGTGATTGTGACGTTCATTCGCTGACGATTCCCTAGAAAGCTAACACAAAGAACCACCAATCGACTTTAGAAACACGAAATGAAACCAAAAACAAACATTTATTTTGTCTAGACTCTATCTGGTAGGAGAAGCGTAGCAAAGTGACTAAAACAAATACATAATGTTGCAGATTAACCATGACATATTAAGCTAAATGTTCCAGGAAATGTCCAACTAATTTGCATATTCAAGTGCATTTATGAAAATTCACCAAAAATATGCAAAAGTTAACGGAAGAAGGAAGGAAAGAGTAAACGTGGCGTGTGAGTAAGTAGACTGAGAGGAAGACAGAAAAGTGGAGAGCTAGAGATGAAAAAAAAAATGAGTAAAGTATGGAAGCCCGTTTCCGCCACGTTAAAAAAAAAAAAAAGAAAAAAAAAAAAAAGACTCCTCATTATTTTGACATAGTATCTCAAAATAATGAGATGATCTCATTATGAGATTTCATCCATCGCCAATTACAGTCCTCTGGCCAACAACATGGCTACAGGTGGATACAACAGAAGTGGTGGATGGCAGGGACCACGGACAGAGACCGTTCGTCTCTTGCTGCGTCAAATGGATGGTGGTGGCGTGAATCTCCGTGCACGGCACCGTCTGAGACGTAGAGTCTATGTCAGTCGTGGCCCGAATTATGTGTGGCACATAGATGGATGAGACAAATTGAAGCCGTATGGGATATGCATCAGTGGTTGCATTGGATGGGGATGGGTGGGATGGGTTCTCGCGAAAGATGATCTGGCTAAACACCCACTCAACTAACAGCGCCCCACGTCTTATAGCGGGGTATTTCATTGATTCAGTAATGCAGCATGGTCGCCCATTGAAAGTGAGATTGGATCACAGGACGGAGAACACACACATTGCTGCAATGCAAAGTTTTCTGCACGGCAGTGAAAACGCCATTTCCCCAGACTGTGTCACTCTAGGTCCAAGCACAGGGAACCAACGTATTGAACGCTGGTGGTGTACGTTGCGGAGTGAGTGTACTCAGTTCAGGATGGACCATTTCGACCAGTTAAAGGCTCACGGTCTCTATGATGACAGCTTCATCGACAAGTCATTAGTCCAATTTTGCTTCCATCCATCTATGTGCCACACATCATTTGGGCCACGACTGACATAGACTCTACGTCTCAGACGGTGCCGTGCACGGAGATCCACGCCACCACCATCCATTTGACGCAGCAAGAGACGGACGGTCTCTCTGTCCGTGATGATCCCTGCCATCCAACACTTCTGTTGCATCCACCTGTAGCCATGTTGTTGGCCAGAGGACTAATTGGCGATGGATGAAATCGGCTACTTCTCCGATGTCCGCCTTATTGCGTCTTCGCCACAGCTGATTCCTCTGAAGCGCTCTTTCTAGAGTTCTTTTACTAATATTAATGTTGTGCTCCTGAGATAAGAGCTAAAATGTCAGCATTTGTATACCTACGTCCGAAATAATCTTCAATAATCGAGTCCATCAGCTTATCTACTGTAATAATAGGCTGTAGCGCCTATATGGATAGGCTACAATTAGTACAATGACTGGTCTGGTCCTGTTGAGAAGTTCTCAAAATAATGAGATAATTATGTCAAAATAATGAGTTGTGACCTGCACTTTTTTTTTTCTTTTACGTGGCGGAAACGGGCTTCCATACCTAAAAAGTATAAAGTTTAGAAAAATGAAAAAGCTGACGTGTCCTTTACAAGACCTACGCAAACAAGTTACTACGTTAAGCGGTTTGAGCTGAATTAATTGCAGAAATTGGGAAGACGAAGAAAAGTTCGAATAACAATACAGGGCATTTCATGCACTGTAATAAATAAAAAGAAACCATGAATATGGCCAGAATTGCACGTTTCTATCCACCGTGTTGTGCAAATTAAAAAGAGACACTCTCCTAATCAAGGGAGGAGTTGTGAACAGCTGTGGGTTCAAAACTTGAGGTAGTCAGGGTAACGGCAATAATAATAAAATCCCAACAAATGCAATTTCCTGTGAATAAACCCGTTTCCAACAACCTTAGTTGCATCATACCCTGTGCAAATTGAGTTAATCCTCCCCCCTCTAGCAAATTGATTTCTTATTCAATTTAGAAGATTCTATGCCAGTTTCACCTCGGGATGTACTATTTGAATTGTAAAAATTAGCATTAAAAAGTTCAATGGAAATCCAGCCATTAATGTAAGTTATGTATCATGTTTTGAAAAGACAAAGTGTGCATATGTGCACAGATACAGCATACCTACAGAGCACAGCTAGTATGTGACCTAGATACATCAACGTTTAATCTCAGGCAGGTCATGCAGCATTGGGGAAAAAGATTATTCAAACTAGGTGCTAATGCTTTTGCATGAACATGTGCACACACTAACACACTCACCCAATAGAGCCCATCTCATTGCTGGCTCGCACGCAGGACACAATGATGCAGTCCATCTCTCGACCCTGAAAGCCATCGACTGTGTCCACAACCACCCTAAGGCAGCAGAAACAAAACAAAAAACAACAACAATTCAATGTAGATACACTAGAAAATACTCCCAAATCTTCAAAAAACCCAATATCCAAACATGTTGGGCAGTTTTTGGGATTGTGTGTGTGTGTGTGTGTGTGTGTGTGTGTGTGTGTGTGTGTGTGTGTGGCGGGTCTGACACCAACTTTGGTAGGTGGTTTTTTCTGAGGGCTTCGCGAATCCGAAACTTCTGCCCACTGTAGGGCGTGATGACCCCGATGACCCCACGAAGTGACTGGGAGTTAGGGCGGAGCTGGTACCTCTCCGTGACCAACTGAACCAACTCTATGGTCAGTTTCACTTCCTTCGGATTGAAATAGGAGCTGCCATGCACACACAGAATTTACAATATGAATCTACGCAACATATGATTCTTTTATTAAAATATTTCTTTTAAAAGGTGATGGCTTACTCTTTCTCCCTCATCTCCTGTCCATCAGTCACATCAAACAGCCTGTAGGACTCACAGGCCCAGTCACTGGAACAGCGATTCTGAGCGATCATTCTGAAAGTCAAACACACACACACAAACATTCAGTCTATTATTATTATTATTATTATTATTATTATTATTAAACAAATACAGTGTATGGACCAAAAACTGAACTACGACTGTGCTGTAAAATATGGTAAGATGCCAATGCAATCATTCATGAGTAGTCCACACTAAACTCTGTAGTATTACTGACCATTTAAAAGGCACTTTTTACAATTTCCTGAGGCATGTTGCTGGAGCTAGTTCGTTTTTAAATGACATTTATTCATTTTGAACACGTATGGTCACATGAAAGACTAATCGCCAGTCATTGCCACTAGCCGCTGAATCCTTTTCCAAAGTAATTTGCCGACATTGAAACATGTGCTTTAGGAGGACATGCTCTGACAGTATGGTGTGTGTGTGTGTGTGTGTGTGTGTGTCACCTGTCTGTCTTGAGTATGTTGTTGTAGATGTATTTGGAGGGGAAGGAACAGATGTCCGGGTGCATCCTGTATTGCTGACTCAGGAAGTGGATGCGTGGGGGGCTCAGTCGGTGTATACACTTGAAGAGCCGAGCCATCAGCGATTGGTCATACCCGAGCTCCTTCGCTTTCTGACAGACACACACACACCTTAAAATACCAACTGGCTTTTCCAAATATAAGGGTTAATCGAGTCACAAGGCAAAGGAGCAGGACAGCTATAACCAAAGTATAGGTGAATCTGTGTGGGGTGAGAGACTCCACTGATTTGCCAAATTACACCAAAGTCATTCTGTGTAAATAAAGGCATTTCTCAGATGAGTTAGTAAACAATACCTGGGATATGACTGTGGGCGGGAGCTGATCTGGATCTCCCACCAGGACAAGGGAGGGACAGCGGAACAGCAGTGGGATCAGAGTCTCCATCTCTTTGGCCTGACCTGCCTGTGACAGACAGACACAGACACAGACACAGACACAGACACAGACACAGACACAGACACAGACACAGACACAGACACAGACAGACACAGACACAGACACAGACAGACACAGACACAGACACAGAGTCAAACTGGGGACATGGCAGCAGTAGGCAGCCCAGAGCCAGTCCCTGGTCCTCACCTCATCGATGATGACGCAGTTGAATGGTACGCGTCCACGGCGACGGAAGGCCGACTCCAGGACGACGCTTCCGCTGGTGCTCAGGGTGCAGCAGATGATGTTGGCCTCTTGCAGTATGACGCGCTGCGTGTTCTGTTTCCCGCTTTTGCACTGCGAACAAGAGACGGAGCAGACATGCCTTGATCGGTTCAAAGCCAGCAGTGCTGGTCACAGACACACGGTGTGTTTGTTTGTTTACGAGTAGAGGCTTAGTATGTGTGACTCAAGTCTGTGACTTGGACTTGAGTCTCACTTGAGTAACCATCTCTGGCATGTACATGTCAATCATATCAGTGTGTGAGGTCAGTACATGTCAATCATATCAGTGTGTGAGGTCAGTACATGTCAATCATATCAGTGTGTGAGGTCAGTACATGTCAATCATATCAGTGTGTGAGGTCAGTACATGTCAATCATATCAGTGTGTGAGGTCAGTACATGTCAATCATATCCGTGTGTGAGGTCAGTACATGTCAATCATATCCGTGTGTGAGGTCAGTACATGTCAATCATATCAGTGTGTGAGGTCAGTACATGTCAATCATATCCGTGTGTGAGGTCAGTACATGTCAATCATATCAGTGTGTGAGGTCAGTACATGTCAATCATATCAGTGTGTGAGGTCAGTACATGTCAATCATATCAGTGTGTGAGGTTACCAGTTTCATTTGCTGACTGAGTCTCTCCCTCTCCTCATTCAGTTTTAGGTTTTTGTTCCGGAGTTGGGCAAGCTAGAGAGAAGCAGCAACAAGTTAGTGCTACGAATGAGGAACATGGTGATATGGAAAACCAACAGTAAGCAAAAACAGTCAAACACTTCCTAACCCTTGAGACACTGAATGAGTCTTGAAAATACCGCCGTTTACAGAGAACTGAACGAGAAGCGGGAAATTCCCTGTAGCTCAACCAGTGAAGCAAAGTGCTAACAGTACCAAGAACATGGCTTTGATTCCCCCAGTGAGCACACCCACAAAGTCGTTTTGGATAATACAAATAAATAAATACGTGTGTACTAAAGGAATAAATGTCATATAAATGTGAAATGTAACTGCAAGTAGTTGAATATTTGCTCAATATTTATGGTAGTTCAAACCAACCTGTGACCTACTGGAAAAGCAGAAGCACTTTATAGTAAGACCCATGTGAGGAGAGAATTGTTTAACATCATGGCTTAGGCAAGTCAGCGTCAGATGATTGAGTGAAAAACGTAATGTCTGTGGAAAGGTCCAGTGTATGTCCAACACTGGCATGTTCCAGTAAAAAATATTGCTTTTTTGGACCAAGGCCATGATGTGCTTTGTAGGACCAAGGCCATCATTTCCTGAGCTTCCTCCCCCCCTGTTTTCAAAGGGCTAGAAACTATTTGGTTTCTTAGTGGGAGTTACTCTTATCTGACTGTTGAAAACATCTCCTTTCTTGTTTGGAGGTGAGAGGAGTGGAGGTTTAAATCATTGGGTGAGGTCACTGCCTGATCTCAGCGATTTCTAGTCAGTTCTCTCTGAAACGGATAGAAAGACCAAACACACATCCCCTTACCTGCACCGGGTCTTTGGTCATGGCACACATATGGGTCAGGTTCTGCATGTTCTGCTCCAGTTCAGCAATCTTCTGCTCAATACCCTTCGCCTGATGTTGAGCTTTTTCTATACAAGAGAAGAGAGAAACATGTTGAAACAGAGCCAGGGCACTTTAGTTTGCAATGTGTGTAGTTCAGTGTGAGGAGCCTCACCTGTTCGACTCTTAGTTTGGCGGTCCAAACTGAAAGCCACCACTTCCGCACAGATGGTCCTTTCACTGCCCAGTCTCACTAGGTTAACATCTCCACAGTTACCTGCACAGACCAAGCAATGTTCATCACCTGTAAGGATATGCAGCCACACAATATGCAAGCAGCCTCGTGTGTGTGTGTGTGTGTGTGTGTGTGTGTGTGTGTGTGCAATGTGTACCTTTGGGTTTTCCATCTTTAATCTTTTCTTTGAAGAACACAATGATTTTTTTCATCAAATTGTCGACGGCAGAATTAGACGGGGCGCAGACGAGTGCGTGCAAATGTTTTTGGCCGGAGGGGTCCGCTGCACCAACCTACACACACACACACACAGTCATACACAAGGCTATTGGTCCGTGGCTGTAAACTGAGAGAGTCTGTCTGTATGTATACCAAGCATATAGGCACACTCACCTGTGACAGTCGGTGCAGCATGTTTACGATGGTGTCACTCTTGCCAGTTCCTGGGGGGCCGTGGATCAAACATATTTTGGGGGTCGGCTGCTTGCTCATCACCATGGAAACACCACAATCTATTGCCTTAGCCTGATCTACATTACATCCCTGAACCTAAGGAAAGATGCAAAAAAGAAACAAAGATTATAGATTCACATACACCTGCATGCATGTACCAAAACCTGAACGTATAGAAATGACGAGACGGATTCTTACCATGGATTCAGAGTCAAGCTGGGTGCTGGCAGGCAGGAAATTTGCATAGTACACAGTTGGTGCCAGAATTGTGCGCATTAGGGCCTTGTCATGCATGTGGCACAGGGTACTGAGCTCGCGCATGGCACTCAGCATACTGCCAATCACTTCGCACTTTACCAGCTGTTTGTTGATGGACAACACGTTGCCACATGTCTGTATTTTCAGTTTTAGCTCTCGCTTCGCACCTGTCCTCATACAACAGCCAAAAACAGAACATCACACTTACATTAACACGGGTCCAGCATCATCATACCTTTGGTGTGCTCTGCCTTGTCACACAGACAGACAGACAGACAGACAGACACACACCTACCTGCATAGATAACATTACTGCGGGCGACAACACCAAAGTGTGCTTGGCAATCTGGCCTGGGTTCATCGTTGAACATCACGTGACCGTATGAAGCAGTGTTTTGTGGGAGCCACAGGATCACAACGTCATCCTCTTTTGGGTATTGCTGTTGAGACTCCTCCTGGGGAGTCAGATTTGCTGTTTCAGACAAACAAACACAGAGTTCAAATCAACCAAACCTTTAGGCTCTGCCATTATTTCACAGACATTTGCAGACATTCAACCAACAACACTTGTTGGTGTGGCGATGCAAGGCAAACGCTGCACAGAAGTACATGCAGAATTAGATGCTTTAAAAAAAAAAAGGAGGCATTCAGTATTGATCAAATAAACAAAATTGAATTGAGTAGAGGGTGTTTTTACCAATGAAATTGGCATTGGTGACAGTGAAGAGGCCAGTATCCAAAGAACCGTAATCAACTGACTGAACTTTCAGATTCAATCTAATCCGGTCCTCCCTCAGCCACTCACTGGCCAGCTGTGAAGCAAAGCAGACAATACACTTTACAGAAGACACATTGCTTCATTGTAAAAAACATGAATCCCATTTTGTTTTACACATTCATGATGGCAATTATTACACACAAATCTTTGTGAATAAAGTTACCTATGAGTTATCTATGAGCGTGTAAATGGTTGGGCAATACATTTGAGGGGTCCATTTCAAACAATGTAATGCATCAATCCATGTAGAGATGGGTTTGTATAGGTAGTAATGCCAGAAATTGTAATTTTACAGTGACCGAGAGGACTAAGCAACTACAACAGGGAGAAGTTAAACCCTGTGTGGGAAACCTCTCTAATCAGGATCAAGGCCTAAAATCCAAGAATGATCAGTTAATTAACATCTTTCTGAAAGACAGTTCCACTTTATACTTTCACATTTGCTTTTCTGCACTTTCTGCAGGGTTGCTATGGTTTTGGGTACTGTTTCCAGAGTAATGAGCCATGGTGACAGATCACAAAAGCTTCTGGTTTACTCAAAATTACTTCCATTCTCTGGTTCAAACTAAATGCCTAAATGTTAAATCTGACCCTTTTGAGCTCCAAACTGTTCGTGGCAGTAACACTAATCTTGACATCAGTACATTTAAATCATTTAAATCTGAACCAGCAGATCAGCCTGGGACTATTTCAATCCATGAATCACAGATTGATGATGAATTATAGATTAGCATTATACTGCTATAACTAATCTTATTCCATGACTGAGAAACCAGCACTATAGATTAAGTACATTCTGAAGCCAACTCGAGATTCAGCCAACTGCAAACTCCTATCCAAGGCTACGTTTCTAAAAAGTATTGCTGAACTACGATGCTTTCCGGAAACACAGAGTTCAGGTACCACTCTAATTCAATCACACCTGATGCAACTAATCAGGCTCTCTTAAGAGATTTTAGATTTGAATACATATAGTATAGATGTTGCAAATATATGGACACAATATATGACAAACCTCTTCAAATGTGTTGGTAACCAGCAGGGGGAAAAATGTGTGGTAATAGTCCGGAAATGAATCGAAGGTCTTTGGCACATTCTTCAGTGGCAGATCACAGAGGTCCTCGGGGGGGCCAAACTGCTTGTAGTTTTGAAACCAGCTGTACTGCCACTTGAGAACTTTTGCCTTGAGTATGGATGCCTTCAAGTTGTGAGTGAATGGAGCCGGTCTGCCTGACGAGGTGGATGCTTCTGGACGAGGATACGTCTTATAGGTGGGGGCTGGCTGAGGAGCAGGCTTGGGGGGTGGCTGAGGAGCAGGCTTGTGGCATGGCTCGGTAATTTGAGGAGGGCGAGGTGGAGGTTTGGGTAGGGGAAGTAGCCTTAACTCAGGCTGAGCTGGTGGAAGTCGCTGAGGGGGTGGTGCAGGTGGCGGAGGCATCAGGGCTTTGTGGGCAACTTTTAACTTGGGAGTTGGGAGTTTCTCCATATCTTTAACCAGAGTGTCATTTCGTGAACTAGGGGTGTAGATCTTTGTGGTGGAAGGCCTAGCCCTCTTCTGACTCATAGGAGACATACCGGGCTTCAGGAACAATGAGTCATCACTTTGGTGCACGGTAGAGGGTGTCTGCACCATTGGAGGTTGGGGTAACGAGGGAAGCTGAATAGTCTGGTCTGGCTGGTCTCCAGGTAATGACTGCATTGTTGAAAGAGGCTCATCCTCATCAATGTCCATGTCCACAGGATCCCTCTGTGTGAGGAAGACCGACTGATCTTCATCATTCTCTTCATCAAACTGCTCCATCTGGGAGCACATCTCCATGTCTGTGGGATCCATTAGTGTCAGATTCCAGTTATAATCATCAAAATCATCATAATATTCCTCCTTATTATTATCGTTAGCCTCAGCAATGCCACCAATGGGGGTACCATCACCACCACCACCACCCTTAGATCTTTGGTCCAAGTCACAGCTCTGCATGTTTGCATCATCAGAATCACCCTTTTTCTCATCACCCTCAAGCTGGTCTGCCTCGCCGATACATGGTTTGGCTTTCTGGGCTTGTAGAGTTGGAGACAAGGGAGCGGAATGCTTAGTTGGAGAGGTTGCACTCGTTTTCTGTTGCTGATTACGGCTCTGTCTATGAAACTGCATCTCCTGGGATGCCAGCAGCTTTTGATTTTTCCCCTTTGCCTTGTGGGCGGGGGCAGGTTTGGCGGTACGAAGTCGTTTTACATTCTTTTCCACCTGCACAGTCTGGCCATAGCGGCGCAGCTGTCCCACACAGTCCAGGGAGCGCTGAGATAGGTCAAATGCCATCCTTTTTCGCTTTTTCAATCCCAGGCGCTCCACAGTCGACTCTGGTTCGGAGGCAGTTCGGACCTTCTTAGGAGGAACAATGGCAGGGGTGGAACTGTGAACACGGGAAGTGCTTGGTGCGTCAACTGTAGCTTCAACGTTTGGTACCTTCTTGGGAGGAACAATGGCAGGGGTGGAACTGTGAACACGGGAAGTGCTTGGTGCGTCAACTGTAGCTTCAACGTTTGGTACCTGGGCTACAGGGTGAGTGCCTCTATTCCATTTCTTTCGCAGAGGTTGTGCCTCAATGACAGGTGGTGGTAGTGGTTTCGATTTCTTTGAAGGAGCTTTTTGGGGTGCTTTTTGAGGTGCCGATTTGGGTTTGACAAACTCCGTTTCAAAGCCAGCACTTGAGGGGCTTTTGGAAGAACCTGCCTTGGGAATTGCAAACTCAAAGTGTGTGTCACCCCAAGCAGATGCAACGTCCTCCTGAGTCTCAAATTCAAAAACTTGCGATTCACTTAGATCTACATCAAAGTCACGGCCCGGGGACTCTACCATGTCCACCTGTTCCTTTTTAATCTCAAAGCCGGATGCCAGGTCATCTCCACTCTCTACACCATTTATAGAAGCCATGTCTTCATCTGAAATGACAATAACATTAACGTTGGATTCGTCCCAACTCTCTTCACCTTTCTCTTGTATTATGCGTCGCTGCATAACATTCAGGGGCACATAGTCGTCGTCGCTGCTGCTGTCCTCTTCTGGCCGGTGTGACTCCTGATAACTGTTGGAGGGTAAAGGACGAGGACTCTCCGGGTTTTTTTTCTCTCCTGAGTGTAGCACACGTGGAGCGACACCCTCCTCTCCTACCGGTTTCTTCTGCGCGATGGCCTGCATCTTGGGCAGGTTCTCATTGAGACAAGAACGAATAACCTGCAGTTTCCCAAGGTCAGGCTTCAGATTCTGAAATCCCACTGTTAGCTCATCTTTGATGGGTGTGGCATTAACAGTACAGTCCATGTCCCTCATAGGGGAACCACACAACACAGGATTTGACATTGGCTCCTTTTTGATGAAACTCAGAGGGTCTTGATTAGCAAATGGTGACTCCATTGCCACGGTCTCTGCTGGCGGCGTGGGCAAAGCAGACACAGTAGCTGGTGCTGTGGTGGCTTTTTTCTCTAAGGCTGCTACAAGCTGCTTAAGGCACTGCTGTAGTTCTTGCAGTTCAGGCACTGACAAACTCCACCCTTCTCTCCGTACAGAATCACGCAGATGTATGTTCAACTGGTTCAAGAAATAACGCGCACGAGGGTGTATATCAGAACCCAGACGGCCTCCCTCCTTTAGAACCAAGCGGATTACCTTCAAGCATGCTAGGTGGAGGATGCTGCTCATACTACTCAACGCTCCCCCTGCAGGTCGAGCAGAGCCCGTCATGGAGGAGGATGACACCGACAGTTCGCGTCTTCTGAATTCCCCTGCTCCGACATTGGCAAACACGGCACCTTTGCCAATAACTTTTACCCAGATGTTCGAGCAGGCGTGCAAAATCTTAATTTGTCCCTCAGTTAGAAGCATTTCCACCACATGGACAAGAAGGTAAGCAAAAAATACTGTGACCTTGTCCCAAACAGCATTCCTGGCAAACATTTGGCTGACTTGGTCACCCAAGTATTGCACCACCGGCTGTACATAGTGGATGCTAAGCTCATCCATGTTCATGACCGAACGCACAAAGGGAATGAACCACAGGAAGGTGCTGTTGTACAAGTGCATTTCCTGCCCCAGTTCCGTTTGAAGCACACCGACAAGGGATGCCATCCCTTTATACAATTGCTGGTCAAACTCCTCTGTTCGACCGCTCCTATGGGGCTGCAGAACAGAAAATGGAAGAGTTAGCCAGGAACGGAACTCTTGGTTAATGTATATACATCTATGCAGTCAGGTCAATATGACGTCTCATCTTGGTTGAAACTCTGCACTAATTTATTAGGGTGATAGATTATAGTCATCTCATCTAAGGTGTTGCACTTACCCGACTTAATTTTGGTTGAAGGAACGTTTCGTACACCATCTGACTACAGGAGACCTGGTGCTCATCATCTTGCTCTTCCTTCACGTTCACACAGCTGCGGCTAAGGCTAGGCAAGAAATTCACACATTCAAATTCACCAATTAATGATCCATTTAAACACTCGTTCATACATTCAGTTATTCATTTCATTTAAACATAAACCAAATCTTATAACTTGACCCATTTTCCCCACACCTGAATCCATGTCTTACTTTGATCTGATGGTTTGGATCTCTGATGTATAACTGGTGCTGTAGGTAATTGTATGGAGGGCTTTGATGGGTTCTATGTAACCCCAGATGTTAGGGCCCAGACGGTCTAGAATCACCATAAAACACTGAAGGGCTGGCCAGAAGGGGTCAGCAGAAGAGTCAAATTCTATAAAAAAACAAATAAAAATAAGAAAGTCTGTATTACTCTGAAGTGTGTGTTTGTTCAGACACAGAAAGTCGCTCTATTGATCCTGATAGCAATTTAGGCATCCAGTAGCTTAATATGACAATTAAATACATTTGCCTGTATAGATGAAGTAATACTAACTAACTAACTAAAATAAAAATAAGATGTTAAAGACTTAAGTAGAAGGTTCTGTACATAAAGCGATTGTTGATGCAGTAGATAAATAATCCCAGAGCCAATATAGCCAGTGAAATCAATCAAAAACAGAAAGCCCAGAATCAGTCCCAATATTCAACCGCTAGACTCCTTGGTACCGTGGTGGGAAACGCATTAATGAAAACCCAATAATTTGTTTGTCAAGAAAATCGACACATCAGTATAACCACCACAGTAGTCTGGCAAACTATTGAAATGATTTACACAACTGAAATGAATTAGATTATGCGCACTCTGTTTTAAATGTGTGTATAACATACATATTTGAGTAAAAGGTAGTAAATAAAAAAATAAAAAATGAGCTGGGCCTGGAGTTAAGTTACGAGGAAGTGTCCGGAAAGATTTAGTAAGATGGGAGGGATCTGTCGGATGCATAAAAAGGGAGTGTTCCACACTCTGCCCGACCTCTGAAATTCCTTTTTTTTTTTTCCCCCAGAGATTTTTCTTGGACTAGGTCAAGACTCTCTTTTTCAGATCTAGATAAAAATCACTTCGTTCTTAATGTTCAAGATCTACAAATTAGCCACTACAGTACATTTACCAATCTATACTAAACATGGATATCAGTGTGTGTGTGTGTGTATAAACAAACATAAGTACTTATAGAAGTGTGTACCTCTCCCTTCTCCCTCCATAGTATTGAGGATGCACTGCAGGATGTTGGTCTGTTTGTTTGGGCCTAAAAACAGCGAGTCCATTGCCTGCTTATCCAACACCGTTAACAACATGCATATACCTGATGAGGAAGATGGACAGACACACAAATGCACACCTCAGTTTTTCAGAGAAAGAACAATAAGGAAGACAAACAAACAAACAAACAAAACAAGAAATGTGCGTCAGGGAAGGGCTATGCTCTATACCCACCTAGCCAGTAGTTTTTCACATTGCTAGAGTCGTAGAGGTGCGAGGGCATGCGCAAGAGCTTGCCAACACAGGCTGAGGGTGGGTCAGAGTCCTCCAGAGAAAAAGAGATGCCCAGCTCAAGCACACAGAACATGCAGGCCAGAACCTCCTCCACGTCATAGAATTCATCACGGTCTACAGGACCCAACATCTGCGCTGTTCTGATTGCCCAGCTTCTGACCTAAAGAGAGAAATGAATTGTTACAAGGTTCCTCTAGGACACTGGGATTTAACTGGTTACCTGGCTGATCTATATAACGGACTACTGCTTAAATGCCATTTCTACAGACTTGTATTAAATTAATAATATTAAATGAATACTTGTACTTGCTCTTTGCACCAATAAGTAACTTCATTGTATATTTAGGTTGCTCATTAGTGCAGGTTATTGTGATGTTAAACACTGAACAGTTATGTTAGGTGGAAATTCACACTCCGTATAAGTATCTCTTTATTCAATATGCATATTGGGCTCACTCACATCTTAGCAGAAGAGAGAGAAGCAAAGTTAAAACATATCACAGAAGGTTTATATGGGCGGAAGTTGGCGTGACTTATGCCAACACACTATCTGGCTGAGATAACCACGCGGTGGGTTCCCATGTCCGAGGTCATCTTACTATGCTTATGGCAAACGTTTGGATGCAATGTTGCAATGTTCCAGATTTTTATGCACTGTTATGCAGCACATCTAATATCAATATTTATTGATCCCTTTGGTAATTGTAGACATGTTAAAGAAAGTATTAGTATATTTTATCATGAATGTTTTAGCTAAAAGGCTTGTTCAAAAATGTTGTGTGTAAAGTGTGTGTAGGTTGGATTTTGGAAAACACTTAGTGAGCCGAGAATGTGAAACCAGATGCCTCACGTGATGTTTTTCTGACATAAGGAGAAAGCTGGTTGTAAAATGACTCGTTGCTAGGCAGAAGTAGAATTCAGATGAACTGCACTAATCCTAAGTGTATCCCAGCATCCTGACTGTCATACTGTGTAAACATTGTGTTTGAATAAAAGGACTTGTTTTTAGCATGGCACATCAGACAGACTTAAGGTGTCTGTTCTCCGTCGGGGCCCTGTTCGTAAACAGTCCAGTTCACTTCCATGCTGGGTTGTGTCTTTAATCTGCTAACTAACTGTTGAGGGTCTTTTCCCTGACAAGACAATAAGTTAGATCACATACAGCCAGGGCCACACAGGGCCACTCTGCCTGTTTGTACGAGGAACTCATTAGGACAATGTTACCACAATGCCAGATTTAGAGAGTGAAAGGGTCCTCAAATTGACACTTCTGGATGGTGAGAGCAGATCGGCAATCACTATCCATTGGATAAGGGGGTTTGGGGATCAGGTATGCACATCAGAGATATCCCTAATGCCAATAATCAGTGGGGAGATCATCTAGAGGTGTGTGTGTGTGTGCACACGAGTATGTACCCTGTCATTGGGGTGCAGGTAAATGTCCTTAGTCTGCGTGCGTGCCTGTGTGTGTCTGCACGAGTATGTACCTTGTCGTTGGGGTGCACCAACAGCAGGTAAATGCCCTTATATTTCTCATTCATGCCAATGGTATCAGCTCTACAGAGTGCATCAAGACACAGTTCACCTGAAAATGTCAAAACGCACAGAACAAGCAGAAGAAAATAGTTAAGGCAGTGGATAACAGGTCACCGTAACTGAAACAGCCAGAAACATTTCATTCAAGAACTATTTATCCCCAAGATTCGATTTCTCAGTAGGTCCATGCTCTTCCTATTGTGTAGCATTCAGGCATGGGTCTTGAAGCAACTCACTTAATTTGTCGTGCGCCAACAGGTATGGAAACTGCAGAATCTCTGTGAAAGGTATTCGCAGGGCCAGTTCAAACTCGTCCATGGTCATCTTCGATACCGTCTTCTCCTCATTATCCTCCACCAAAAACAGATCATCCTCGTCAAGTTCATCCCGAGACAGCTGAGAGAAACGCTCCATCAAGCGAGTCGTTTCCAATGCCCAGAGGCGCTATTGGTAGATGATGAAGTCATGTCAGAATAAAGCATCATGACTGGTCATAAACACACTTCTATCAGATAATAAAGTCTAAAGAAGATAAAGTGTGAATTAAGACATTTTTACTTTATTTCAACAACTTTAAAATTGTTCACCTGAGGAGACAAAACTGAGGACTTGTATCCCTTTCATACAATCTGCCCACGTCACATTACAACTATCCTATACAACAAGCTTGTTTCCTTACATCGGACATTGGTTCCTTTAGGCCAGTCTATGTTTGCTTACCTTGTGCAGATGTGGCACCTGAGTGCGAGCAAGGTGGTACTGTGACACACACTCTGCACAGTTATTCAGGTCTTCTGTGGCAGTCTGGTACTCATCTGAGCTGAGAGAGCCGGAGACATACTGCTCCAGAAGTTCAACCACATTCTCTCGCTTAAATGTGCACCACAAGCATATTTCCATGACTAGAGACACAAAACACACCCTATTAATACAAAATAAGACAGCAAATATGCCTATGAAACATGACAGGATTAAGGCAAGCCTTCAGCCAAGACTGAACTTATGGGCCGAGTGGCCTGTGTCACAGGACCTGAATGCTCAAACTCCTGATTTAGCTGATCTGTTCTGCACTTACGACAGCTTACTTTCCCCTTTTGGTAACAGGATATCCTGTGGTCGCTGCCATCTCATCTGTATGTACCTTCACTTCCTTACCATTAGCCACCCCATCTACAAATGTAGAACTTATGGTTATACCGACTACAGTTAAGTGATATGGTACCATATGGTTCATCTAAATATACCCATGGCGTAGAAATTATCTTATTCTATTCAACTTCCACCATGGCTGAGTATTACCATCTTGGAATTGCAGTGTACCAATGATGGCCTCAAAACACTGTCATACACTGAAATATAAAGTAATTATTTGCCTCAAGGACATGAATATAACTATAATTTTCTAAAAACACAAACACTCCAACGTGTTTGTGTGAACAACATAAACATTGAAACATCAATTTCCATCATAGACCCAAATGACAGTGGAAACAGGATATACCCCAAACTTACTGTCATTACTGTAGTTTTACTTTTCTGGACAGTCCCAATCTAGCAGCACAGCATACTGAAAAACAGGCAACACAACCGATAAGTTCCTTCTAAAGTGGTTTGGTACGTTCCATTTTATTCCTTCTGATATTCTAAGGTTTCTTCGGGTCCAAGAGTCAGTACTTTTTCACCCCATTCGCAACAAAATAATAATATATCTGTAGACTAGTCCGTAGTTGCCTCCTCATTCGCAGCTCTTTATTCACTTCCGTCTAAGTGCACCCTAACATGTTTTTTGAGCTGTTGTCGTGGATGATTTGTAAATCTTTGGTTAGGCAAAAACTCTTATCTGAATACATTTCTCCGGGTTTAAGTGTTGAAGAAGTCAAGAACATCTTCAAACAACAGCTTCATTCGGCAGGCAGAGTGTGGAGTAAAAGGTTAAAGATTTATTTTTGCCTGAGCGAGTCTCGAGACATTTTTCATGCATCTGAAGGGCGCTTCCTATCAGACTAAATCATCCTTGTGCGTTGTGTTTTGATTTTTAGTTGGGCGCGAACTAATCGTGTCATATTTGGTCTGTTTCCGGCTCCTGCTTTTTTTTTAACAGCATGGTGGAGAGCGCTTTGCTCTTCCGCAGGGAAATAAATAATGGGATCCAAGACTCCCACGCATTTGACCCTGCCAAGCCCCTCTCCAGACCTCATTGCAGGCGACTACAAGGCATTTTAGTTGGAACGGAATATTTGAATAAGGAGTTGGGAAGAAAGAGCGAACTTCAGCCTCGTAGTAAACTTTCTAGATATTTAAGCTCAGTCCCTCGTGTCCACTGTATTACCAGCGCCAGTTATAGGTACATGCTGTGAAACCCCAAACAATGAAAGGTAGAGGGAAGCTTATGGCCACCAGCCTTTAAAGTCTTACGCACAAAAACAGTGTTCACTTCATAGCAACTACAGTTGACTTAAAGCGCTTCCAACCAAATAATCCAATTCAGTCCGTTAGACACCAGATTTAGCGACCACTAGGTTGGTTATCTCTTGGTATTATTAGCAGGTCAGCTAACTCATTTGCGTGTCATGTTGTTAACTTTGACAATATGTTATGTCTCCCGCTACAGTTGGCTTAATAGCCTAGTTTAGCTTGGCTTACAGTTAATTTAGCGAATTTAGTCGACCTGCGTATAACGTCAGCTGCGTGAACCTCGCTACTCTGTTCACTTGGATGTATGACTAGCAGTATCCAACACTGCATTTCATTTTCAGACGAATAATATAAATATTGCATACAAAGGAATATTCTTTAAACCAGCACACCAAAGTCTAATGACATTAGCTCCAATGTGTATAGTTAGTTAGCTACCTAGCTATAGACAGCAATACACTGCAAGTTAGCCAACTTTGTTAGAACACTGATGGAACTAAAGTGAAACTAATAACAAATATGCTATCATACCAAAATAAGACTGAGTACGTCAACATATACCAAATATGCTCCTCGGTATACTGCAAAAGTGCATGTCAATAACTAGGCTGTTTTACTTGCCTTCTCTCAAATACGCTAGCTGTCGATGTAAGCGTTGTATCCATGAGTAAAGTGAGCTACGTCTGTGCGTAAATAGGTCGCTTCCGTGTGACATCACATAGAACCAAGTAACGGTTGGTTGTAAGATTTATGGGATATCTACAAGTCCCACCCTCAGGTCCCACCGATCTACTGGGTTAGCGCCCATTGGTCATTGAGCGTAAAGTGTAGTTAAATGAATACACGTGGTAGTTAAGTCCATTTGACAGACCAGGTGAAATAAGTGAATTCCAATCATGGGATGTCGAGTAAATTCACATGGCAATAGATTACTTCAGAATTCAATGGTTTAAAAAACTCCAACCTGGGGCGTTTCTATTTATTGGTAAAATCAGGGGCTAAATCACGTTTTTTTTAAGGGAGATTGTGCGAGACAAAAGAGAACAGTTTTCTTTTTTATCCCTATAGCCTTTATGTATGTGTTTTATTCACCAAAGTGTGCTTTGGCAATAGGCTCCTGCTTCGTATGACTATGTCAATAAAGCACATCTATTTGAACGTCAGTAAATGTTTCGTTGGCGTCAACATAATTCGATACATTGTGTAATCCCACAATGATTTACTTTCGTTTTCTTCTTGAAATAACTAAGGCTAGATTGTTTATTTGTTTTTTATTCTGGGTGCACAAGTCTTCCAACTTTTCAAGTCAAGTTCCAGTCTGTTACACAGTGTGACACTAACCAGGTGGTAGTACTAAAGTACGTTTGACATATGCTACAAAGTCCTTCTATGATGTCTGTGAGCGTGATTTTCTTATTTATCCTATTTATTCTTTCGTCGTCGAAGTGTGCAGAATAGAGGTAAAATATGCAGAGTAAGGCCCAGGCACTCATGTGTGGAGGTGCCTCTGCGTGGTGGAAACAGGAGCTGACTGGTAAGTCAGTACTTAAAAAAAAAAAAAATGAGAAAGGGGTTTCGCCAGTTATTTTGGAATATTGGAAAACACCCTAAATTTGAGGTGTGTACATCATCAGCTCGCCACAATTATATACAAGCCACAAGTAAATACGAATATTCTGATTGGCTAAGGTGGATAACCACCTGTCCTCTGATTAGGAATCGTAATCAGAACAGATAAGTGTCCATTATTTGATTGGAAAAAGAAATGTTAATGTAGAAAAATCATGGTTGTAATACAGTGGTGTGGTAAACATGAATCAGTTTTCCAAAAACAAGTCTCATGCAGAAAGGCTGTGTGGAGAGACAAGTGTCTTGTAAGGTCAAGCAGAAAGGCCTGTTCCCAGAGATGAGGCTTGTTTACGAAAACAGGCCTACAGGTGCAGGCTGTAGGAGAGAGCCAATCATTCATAGAGGGGTCTCGGGATAAGAGATGCAGACAAGTCAAGGGCAAACAAAACCTCCCAAAAAGTTGTAAACAGGGTCTCTGAAACATTGGCAAGGACACCAACCTGCTCTCACAAGTCACCATTGTCTTAAAATGTTTCTCGGCAACAGGTGTGCAGAATATTCTGATTGGTTGAGCTTGGATAAAATGTATAGGTTTGAGAGAATATTCTGATTGGTTTAAACTTGGATAAGTTTTAGGTCTTTGAGTGAAAAAGCATAGTGTCGAAATATACCATTTAAAAAGTTAGTGCACTAGTTTTTTGACAGAGCTGTTCCATGGACCACTACTCAGATTGAATGAAAAGTCTGCAAGATTGAATAAACTTCAGTTCATCGCATTCGGTCTTCTGACTCTCATTGAAGTATCAACTCTAAGATTTGAAGAGGTTGTTTCGCTACAACATTAACACGTCAGAAATCACAGTGCATAAAAGAGCAAGACACACAGAGTTTTGCAGAGATGCTCCATAGACCACCTCGCGGTTTGACTAGAATGACAAAGACTGGAAGACTGGAATAAAATCTTCAGATCATCGTACTCATTTGTCTGCCAGATTTGGAATAGCAACCCAAGATTTGGAGCAATTAGTTCGCTGCAACAGAAGTTAGTTCATAGATGAGATTACAGATTAACGTTAGCTTCACCTGGTTCATATTTGATTGTCCCTCCTGAACAGTTTGACAAAAACAGAATGTTGCGTTACCATAGGGCTGAAGTGTAGGGTACACCTGAGACTGTGGCATTTTCACTGAATGGATAATTCAGACATCATCCTGAATAACTAAAAATAAAGTCCAACTCATGTTACTTAGCTTTTAACTCTTAACCACTTGTTAAATGCTCGTAAAACCGTTTGATAAAGAACATATAATCACAGTAAAGGATCCACAACTCCAATGTGGTGGAAAATTTGTGAACAGAAAAGCTCAATAAACAATGTATAATAACATGTGTGTATAATTAACAATCCATGTAATAATCAGAATAAGTAGAACATTCACACTGCTTAAATATAAGGCTTGGCACGGAGTGAGTGAGAAATAACTACACTGAGGGCCTGAAAGCCAGACAAACCCCCTTATACTGTACTTGGCAGGGTTCCAACCCAGAGGCCCCCTAGAAGACTTGACATGGTTTCTAACCCAATGGTTACTTAGGGTACTGTAAGGCAGGAATGGATCTTTGGAGTGGAAAAAATCACAGATGGCCTTCCTCTGGTAACTACTCATTTGGTCGGGTCTAGGTGTTGGTTTATGGTGCCCCCAACAAACATTCCAGAGATGCACTTCCCCGATTGTTGATCTTTCCACCCCCTGCTGAGACTCGTATATCAAACCTATATATGTCTCTGGTTCTCTCTCCGTGCTTTTCCATGCCGGGGTGAAACTAGGGGCAGAGAAATGAATGTAAGAGTGCTTAAGTGAAATATTGCATTGGAAGATGATTTCTTTATCATGTTTGAACTTATTTGAATGGTCTCAGTTTGAGTGGTAAAGTGGTGTCAGTCCTACAGCGGCATAGATTAGTCTTAACATGGATTTCAGAGACATGAGAATTCTGGTCTCTGTGAGTTGTGAAGTAATTTCTCTTCGGAGGGGCCACACCCCATCTTAAGGTGAGAACCCCCTCCATTTGTCTGTTAATGTGTGATTCTCATCACGGGAAAACCACTATCCATGTAAGCAGTTGTTAACCTTTACTTTATGTCCAAATTTGATTGATTATGTCATATATGATTGATGTGTACAGTGTTATTTGATTAAATTATGACCCCTTGTCATTTTGAAATATGAACACTGTCATTTTGACTAGACCATAACTCAACACAGGCCATCTGACGTTTCACAGAGAAAGTTTAAGGATAGATTAGTCTCGGCCTGGCAGGGGTGTGAGAATTGGCTGATAGACCCCTTTGTTAAAAAAAACAAAACAAAAAAAAACACTTGAGTAACACAAAGCAAGGCCAAACCCCTCTGATGTGGGGATTGTAAGTGATAAGAACAGTGGGTCCCAATCCAATATACATACACACACACACACACACACACACACACACACACACACACACACACACACACACACACAGAGTAAGAGATGAGAAAAGTGTTAAATCCACTTTGAAAAGCAACTGTGTATACACAACACATTCTGGGGCCACTGGAATAACTTCGATAGAACAAAAAAAAAAAGTCATCCCACTATAACATTACTAGAAATGAATACAAAATTAAAATCCCTCAAGAACAAAAAACCATGGGGCATAGATGGAGGGTACAATCAAATGCTGAAACACAGCACACCTAGATTAGGAGAGATTCAGGCCCATTTCCAGAACAATGGAAGGTGAGCCACATCACACCAATTCATAAAAAAGGTGACAAACTTAATCCTGAAAACTATAGAGGCATCTCACAAGGCTGCAATTTAGGGGAATTATTCTGTGGCATCCTGAACAATAGAATAACACAATTTATCCAGAACAATAATATCATAAATTCATCCCAGATAAGTTTTTCTCAAAACAACAGACCAACTGACCATATACAGTGGGGAAAATAAGTATTTGAACCCCTGCCGATTTCGCAAGTTTGGCCACTTGCAAAGAAATGTGTGATCTATAATTGTAATGGTAGGTGTATTTTAACAGTGCGAAATAGAATATCAACAAACAAATCCAGAAAACTGCATTTTATAACATTTATGACATTATTTGTATTTGATGCAGAAAATAAGTATTTAACCCCCAAGCAAAAAGCAAGAATTCTGGCTCCCAATGACCAGTTATGTGCCCAAGAAGCACACAGATTAGTCCTCATTAGCCCTAACAAGGTACACCTGATCTCAACTGGTGACGTGTATAAAAGAAACCTGTCCAAAGAATCATTCTTCACACCTTCAACCTCACCACCATGGGCAAGACCAAAGAGTTGACCAAGGACGTCAGAGATAAGATTGTAGACCTGCACAAGGCTGGAATGGGTTACAAAACCATCGGTAAGCAGCTTGGTGAGAAGCAGACAAATATTGGTGCGATTATTAGTAAATGGAAGCAACACCTAACAACTGTCAATCGCTCTAGGTCTGGGGCTCCATGCAAGATATCCCCTCGGCGGTATCAGTGATCATCTGAAAGGTGCAGAATAACCACAGTTTGAGTTGAGTTTTACTGGTAGATACTGACACAATACAACTTGCCCAACAGACAGTCAAGTACAGTCAAGCAAGCCGGAGAATGCATTCTAGTCTAAACAGAGGATGCTTGAACTTTTAAGGCCTAATTCTGTGATGTCACTTCTGGCCCCCTGCGCCGCCCACCTACACTGTCTTCCACTCTGCACATAGTTATAACACATGATTCTTGTGCTATTCTACTTCTGCTTTTTAAACTGCTGACACATGTATGTCTGGACACTTTCCTTTGTGCCCCAGACTTGACCACTTAAGATTTATCCTTTTGCTGCCCTTTCTCCTCTCTGGTCCTTTGTGCCAGTCTTAGTCTACTCTTTCCTGTCCGGCTCTGCTTTACTTTTCCCATGTATATGTTACTTGCTGTTTTCTGACTGCCCTTTTCCTGTGATTATACTTCATTTGATTAGATATGATATGATTAGATACATTTGATAATTTGATAATTCAAATGTATCTTACATTTCCCTCCTGTGACCTCATTTATGAGGTCAACAATTTCTCCAAGCAAAAGCCACTAAGAAGCCAGGTTACATGTTTGGGGTGGGTTCTCGTTTTACTTTACACAATTCTATCAATCACCCTCCTTTAGCATTCTAGCACAGCATAAGCAATATATTACACCTCCAGGCTCTACTCTGTCACCGGGATGCCTGCCCCCCTCACAGGTCAACCGCCCCCCATGGCTTGGTGAGACTGCCAGTGCTTTTATCTTAGAGGTCACCCTCAGAGCGAAACCTTTCAGTGTCTAAACCGTGTCTAAACAGTGTCTAAACAACTTATAAAAGTAAGTTATAAAAGTAAGTACTACAAAAGGTTAGTCTTATACTAAAATTAACTATTAGGTTACAGTTTTATACTACAATTAACTTTTGTAAAACTAAAAAAATACAAAATGCAATAGTACACCATTTTACACTAAAATCCTAGCACAATAGCATTATGAGCATGCACATTTAAGCAAAAATCATCATTTTTTTTTTCTTCTTCTTCACCCCCTATTCTTACAACTGACTTTCCTGCTGTCTACTCTCCCATTCTGCCTCTTGGGGTGCTCTCCAATACACATCTTCCAAGTAGTCGAACCAATCTGCTTGAGCATCCAAACACTGGTCGCAAATCATTTCATTCAACGTCATTTCATTCAGCATCTGAGCCACCACAGCTGCATCTGGTGTTATAGGGCCAGGGGGTACCCCATCATCATCAACCTCATCCTCCGGGTCCCAGCCACCAATTGCCCAATCCTCATTTATTAACACCGCTAACTTCTGCAATTTGGCCATCTCTTTGTTGTAAATGTCTGCCCACTTCCAGCACATCCAGCCGGCTCCCCCACCATATCCATACTTACAGTAGGGGTTGCCTATTGGGCAATCAGGTGTGTACGGGCCTTCAGGTTTTGTCCATACCATGTCATCCCATATCAGCCCAGTGTCATCCTTACTCTCCGTGGGTTCATCTGTCTCCCCTTGTCCATCTCCATCCTCCTTCTCTGTAGGGGAAATCAAAAGCCTCGCCTCCCCTGTCCCCTATTCTCCTTCCATTTGTGTTGCCTGGTACTTAGGTGGTGCTTCTACTGTGGAAAACTCCTCGCTGCTATTGTATGCCTTCATCTTTACTGCCCCTCTATACCGTGTTTTTTCTTTTTGTCTATCTTGTTCATATATGTCGTCCTCACTAAGCTAAGCACTCTCCTTGAACCAGTTCCCCTTTTGACCACTACTTCCCCTTGCTCTCAAAACTCTCCCTTTCAATCCTACCCGTTATGGTCATTCTGTCCTTTAAATCATCTTTCCCCTTTTGGTTGAACAGTGACAAATTTGCATGTCTGCCTGTGTTTTTCTGTCTTGGTTCTTCTCTTTTCTTACTTTCATCATCCTTCTCTCTACACTCCTTCACTCCCACTTTGTAGCTGGCCTTTTACTCTTCACAGTGGCTCTGGTGTATCCAAGTCGCTCGTTGTTACGACTGGGTGGTGATGTGCAGGACTCAAATGCACGACTCAGAACTCATACAGTAGATTGAAGAATAAACGTTTACTAGCAGGGTTCGGTACACAGGTAGGCAGTCCAATAGAAAGCAAACAAATCCAAACAGGGAATAGGCAGGAGAATAGTCGTAGTACAGGCAGAGGTCAGAAGCACGAGTAAATCAATCTCACAAAGAGAAAGCGCTAATCGCTGGAAACACGCGGGAACCCTAGGAAACACAATGAACATACCAGGTAACATGTAATTATGAAGACGCAACGAGAATACAAGGACTATATATATACACACAGGCAACAGATAACGAGGGACAGGTGAGAACAATCAAGGCGGGGCAGACAATGACACAGGTGGACTAAACAAGGGGAATTAACAGGACACAGGAGAAACCAATAATACAAACAAACCGGGTGATTGGGAACAGGTGAGGGGTGGAGACACGAACAACAACAAGAGGGCACATGGCATAGACAAACAAACATAGGAAAGCACATGGCGGGAACAAGGAAGCACGAGGACTAGACAAGGGAACAAACATGTGACAACACAAGGAAGACAAACTCAGAAATTGAACACGGACAGAACACAGACCTTACACTCGTTCAGCTATTTTTAGGGCAGAAGGAGTAGTTAGTGTAATGTTGATATGAACTGAATACCAGTGAATGTTGTTAAAGTGTAGAAAAACATACAATCTTTTAAATCAAAGTTTGCTGTTAGCAATATCACGTCTTATAATCAAACTACAACACTTCGGGCAATGTTCACTCAGTATTTTTGTGAATAAGGTTCTCCAGTCCCTTTTACCATATATGAGTCAGCCCTAGTTGATTCTAACCTATTTTTCTTAGAACCATCCCTATTCCCAGCGCAGCCATTAAATCTCTACCCATTTAATTTACTGGACATGTACTTGATACTATAACCTACGCTATGGTGTGTTTTTCCACTAACTTTATCAGTTAACATTGTTGCCACTGTTACAGTTTCTTGTTCGATGTGTCCTGAAGCTGACCTCGTTTTAACTACTTCTTGTGACAATTTTGTTCCCTTTTGCATACAGGCTCTCGTTGCTCTTTCAACTTCGACTAAGTTTAATTAATAACTTTGCACTAATAATCTAAATTCCCTAGTGCACCTCTCCGCTCCCTTTGAGGGATGCGGCACCCCTTATACTACCTTTATCATTTCTGCATGTGTCCAGTGTCGGTAAACATACATCATGGGCTCCGCACCCTCTACCCCTGCGGCTGGATTAGGCAATTCGATCATTGGATAGAGACTTTTCGGTTGGCCAGACCGAAATTCCTCATCCTCAAATCGGTCTGCACTTGTATTTTAGCAGTATCGTCATCATTATCATAATACACCCATTATATTTCTGCCTCTATCAGGCTGAGACGAGGATGCCCCCTCTCCCTCGTCCGCGTCTCTATAGGGAGGCGGACTTTGGTATTCTTCTTGCTTCCTTTTATTTCGAGTCCCTACATACTCATCATCCTCTTTCAGAGCTAATAAAACTTTCTTTGTCTTTTTCCAGCTTCTTTCTCTCCTCCTCCAGCTTTCTATTTTACATGCTATGTTTCTTTCTTTCGCTCTGAGCATCCACACTCCTACCAGTCTTAAGTCTTTTCTCTGTTGATTATTCAGCTTGCCTTTACGCTCTTTTCTTATTTTATCAGCAAGATGCTTTAATTTAGTCCATTTAAGATTTCCACTAAATCCATGTTTATGATTCCAACGGTGCAGTCTTTTTGTACAACCCGGATGTGCGTCTTCCATACATTTAGCGTCTCCTTTTAATGCTTTGGAGCTCTCTCCTCCACAACAATAGTTTCCCATTTTGTCTGCTTTTTAGGTTGTCGAGTCTCTTACTCTGGTTCCTAAAACCACTTAGGATTTGAGCCCCTGCTCGTTCTCTCTAAGTTCCTAGTTTTCTCTGTGTGTGTGTGTGTGTGCCTCTCTCTCTGGCCCCCACCCTCTCTGCTCTCACTGAGCAGGGAACTTCCTCTTTCTCTCCTCCATCTCATCTGTTGAACTTTGTCTCAACATTACGCAATCCTCTCTGCTTGGAATAGGTTTGTCTGCTTCGGAGTATCACTCCTTTTTCATCCATTCTAACACTATTTAGTGTTAACACTATTAGTTCCTGATTTTGTGTTTTGCAACTGCTTTCGCATTATTTTTCTCAAAATGCTCTTTAATATCTAGTATCAATTGACCTGCTGTTTTTTGTTTTGGGTTTATTTGTTCTGCCATGACTTAACCTGTGCGTGCGGTTAGATTCCAGTGATATTTCTCATGTACAGATATCTTGTGTATGTGCCTCCACCACTACCAGGCCCGTAGGCCCAAATTCCAGTAAGGTTAGAGTCCTCCTGGCGCCTGGGTTCTTAGGCTGAAGGACATTGATGGACTGTCATGGTCATGTATGTGTACGTGTGTGTGATAGAGATTGTTATGCATTTCATTCGGTTTACGTAGTGTATGTGTGTGTGTTAGAGATTGTTATGCATTCCATTCGGTTTACGTAATGCCACCAGTTAAATTAGCCTGTGCCCGAGGCTCAGGGGATCAGATCGGGGATCAGAGCGACTTGCAGAGGAAGGACGACCATCTCCTGGACCATCTCCCAAAAAAGACGGACCCCGACGACTCTCAGAACTCTGCTCCACTTAGAAATACTTAGACTCAGAAAAGTACTTAGTGATATTTCTTGTCTGACAATAAATATCTCTGCCTCTGATCCGAACCGCTCCAGCTTCCTTGATTGAAACAACCAACTAGACCACCCTTTAGAATTAAGTGTAATAGCCTAAATATAGAGAAGAATCTTACAGTGCTGTCCTTGTTTTCGTCTCTTGCCTTTCCGCCAGGAGACGTTTTAACGCAAGCCTAGGGTTAGATGTAGGTTTCACCAGTTCCAATCCTATTATAAGTCCCCCTAGTATTCTCCGTTTGATTTCTCTCTCTTTGGGTTCTGCACTGTTTGCCAATCGGGGTCGCAAATCTGTATCTATTCCACTGAATAATATATTGTTCAACTCCCCCAAACAGTAACGTCGGTTACAACTCTGGTAACGTGAACCTAAATTCACTTTCTTTCCACGTTTTTTGTTCCCAAAATGGTGTTATAGTCACCTCAATTATATCCGGTTATATCAGGTATGTTGGGTCATTAAGGCGGCGCTCTATCACACCGTATCTCCACGCTAAGATTTCTTCCGCCTGATCTGGACAGAGGCACTGCAGATACCCCTTGCCCAATCCAGTCACTACTACGTATTTTCTCACTATTTTAACTCCTGTTTCGTTTGGGTACAGTCTCAGCGTGTCACCCCACCATCTGTGTAAAGGCCTAATTTTTCTATGGTCACCACGGTTTGCTGGTGGTATCTCTGCTGTATTCATTCACAGGCTACTAAACATACATGTTTACCCTGTGCCCCACAGTTTTGTTGTTTATCAGAACCAGGCCTTTATAGCCAATTTAGGCCTTTTACAGACTTTTGATCAGAACTAGGCCTTAATAATCAATTAGACCTTTTCCCTTTTTTTTAAATTGTTTTCTCAACCTTGTTTGCTTGTCTCACGCTTCACCAATCCGGTGCCTTATTGTACAGTCTCCTGTACGGCCTAGGGGTTCATGGGCCCACCGAAGGGAATTGCAGATACACAAACAAGGTTTTACTAAACACACTGAGTTTGTCTGAATGATCCACTAACCCGGCTTTTTTATCGGAGTCTTGCGTCCACCGTGAGCTTACCCATTCAGACGTAACAAAGGTGTGTTATTTCAGTGTTAAACCAGTGCTATATCACTGATTTAATCTATCAGCTGAGTACTTCTGATCTTAATTTGACATTTTTTTCTCTGAAGACAACAGTTGTGGGTGTTTCTTCTATTGTTTATTTGCAAGTCACTTATCTTTTGAAAGACTATCTCTCACAAATGTTCACTTCTGTCCCACGGTTCTGTATAAAGACAGGAGCCGAGTGTCTGAAAACTCAAACTTCCTCCTGTTTCAAACACAGAAACACAGCGCAGTGCCAGCTGTATGTCTCTCTGCACTCAATTATTTCCCCCTTTATCCTATTTCACACATAAAATCCTCATTAAACACTCAATCCTTTAAAAAAAATTCCGTTACTCGCTTTAACTCGCGCCACTCGCTTTACACGCGCTATCCGTGCTTGGTCGCGTTACACGCTTATCCTTTACCTCTAACCCAGAGGGTGAGCACATCCGGGATGTAGGCTAAATTGTAGGTCAAGAGTAGGCTAACGAGCTCAGGTACTACTTCGATTATCTACTTCAGTTGCTACGCGGAAGGGTCAACCATGCTCACCCCCAGTTTAGGAACTCTGGTCTATTACGCAGACCGTACTAATCTCCCTCCTCCCTCTAAACCTAATGTTTAGGTAGTCAGGTCTATTACGCAGACCTACTAATGCTCTCTTCTTATTAAAACTGAAATCCACAAAGGCCTTGTATCACTATCCACCATCCACTCACTTGCTGCTTCCTTCAAGATCCAAGTTGACAGACAAAAACTAACTGATCAATATTCTAATCTATGGACAATTCAATTAAATAGGTTTGTCCTTACCTTATATTTTCGCAGGCATGCTTTTTGTCTGTCGCCAAAGATCTCGAAGCCACACTCTGAGCCTCGTGCTCCAGGTGAGGGTCTGCTGGTCTCCCCTCCTCAGCGTCGGTAGTCACCAATTGTTAGAGTTAAATTACTCTGTCGTGTTGTTTTGGAGAGGAACCACCATGCGAAGCAATTTGTTGTAACAAGGTTGAGTTTTCCTGGTAGATACTGACACAGACAGTCAAGTACAGTCAAGCAAGCCGGAGAATGCATTCTAGTCTAAACAGAGGATGCTTGAACTTTTAAGGCCTAATTCTGTGATGTCACTTCTGGCCCCCTGCGCCGCCCACCTACACTGTCTTCCACTCTGCACATAGTTATAACACATGATTCTTGTGCTATTCTACTTCTGCTTTTTAAACTGCTGACACATGTATGTCTGGACACTTTCCTTTGTGCCACAGACTTGACCACTTAAGATTTATCCTTTTGCTGCCCTTTCTCCTCTCTGGTCCTTTGTGCCAGTTTTAGTCTACTCTTTCCTGTCCGGCTCTGCTTTACATTTCCCATGTATATGTTACTTGCTGTTTTCTGACTGCCCTTTTCCTGTGATTATACTTCATTTGATACATTTGATTAGATATGATATGATTAGATACATTTGATAATTTGATCATTCAAATTTATCTTACACAACACACTACGCCGTAATGGTTTGAAGTACTGCAGCACTCGCAAGGTCCCCCTGCTCAAGGAAGCAGGGCCGTCTGAAGTTTGCCAATGAACACTTAAATGATTCTAAGGAGGATTGGGAGACAGGATGTGGTCAGATGAGACCAAAATCAAGCTCTTTGGCATCAACTAGACTTGCCGCGTTTGGAGGGGGAAAAATTAATATGACCCCAAGAACACCATCCCCACCGTCAAGCATGGAGGTGGAAACATTATGCTTTGGGGCTGTTTCTCTGCCAAGGGTACAGGACAACTCCACTGCATATAGGGGACTATGGATGGGGCCATGTAAAGTGGAATATTGGGCTTGAACCTCATTCCCTCATTCCCTCCCATTGAAAACGCAACCTTAAGGATTTGGAGAGGATCTGCAAAGAGGAGTGGACCAAAAATGTGTAAACCTGGTGACCAACTACAAGAAAAGTCTGACGTCTGTGCTTGCCAACAAGGCTTATTCCACCAAGTACTAAGTCATGTTTTGCTAGGGGTTCAAATACTTATTTTCTGCATCAAATGCAAATTAAGTCATAAATGTTATAAAATGCAGTTTTCTGGATTTTTTGTTGATATTCTGTTTCTCACTGTTAAAATACACCTACTATTATAATTATAGATCACACATTTCTTTGCAAGTGGCCAAACATGCGAAATCGGCAGGGGTTCAAATACTTATTTTCCCCACTGTATACAAAGCTTAAGTCCAACCTTATTCAACATATATATCAATGATTTGGCTACAAAGATTGAAAGATCTTCGTCCCCAGGTCTTAAACTTCTAAATTAAGAAATGAAATGCCTGCTTTTTGCTGAAAATCTCCTCCTACTCTACCCTAGTGCAGAGGCTCTTCAGGAAAGTCTGAATATTCTTAACTAATACAGTCTAACAAGGGCCCCTTCCAATTAACCTGGATACATCCAAAATCATGATATTCCAGAAAAGACACTCCATACCGAATAGTAATTACAGGATCACAACTGATGAACAAAAACTTGAACAGGTAAAAAAATATTGTTATTTAGGATTAATGATTTCTTCCACAGGCCAGAATGATGGTGCAATAAGAGATTTAACTGAAAAGGCAAGAACAACCTACTACATTCTAAGGAACTCATTACTAAAATATAACCATCCTATAAAACTCTGCTTACAAATTTTCGATTCACTACTGAAACCAATATTACGTTATGGGAGTGAAGTTTGGGGAACAAAATATAAAGACAAATTGGACACATAGAGTAAAAGCCACCCCGAATTATTCCATTTGGTATTTTGCTGAATACCAAACTGAAACAGCTAAAAGAAAGGAATAAAGAAAACTAGAAAATGCATTTCCTGAAGGAAATACCAGTGCATGAAATGCAAAAGTTAAGAAAGGAAGAAGAAAAGAAAGAAGAGTGAAAGGAAAGAAGAAAGGAAAGAAGAGTAAAAGAAGGAAAGAAGAGTGGGAGAAGGAAAGAAGAAAGGAAAGAAGAGTGAAGAAAGGAAAGAAGAGTGGAAGAGAAAAGAAGAAAATAAAAGTAGTAGTATACCTATACTTTCTGTCAAAAATGATTGATGGCCTGTCAAAGGTGTGATTGGTTGATGGCTCATGTCATTTGAGTGATTGACGGTTTTATCTATCAATCAACCAATCTGTCATTAGTATTAGGCCCAGAGTCACAACTATGATTTGACAGACGGGGTTCTGTATATGTTTAAGATATGTTTTTTTAAATACAACACATGAGTTTTAAACTGATACATATAACTGTTTTGGAACAAGGTTTTTAGAATACACAGGGCATGTGGCATACAAATTTGGTTCACTGTAAGGAAGAAAGTTGTCGAAGTGGTGATTTACCCCTCCAGACATATGTTAGTGTAGGTCTCCGGAGGTGGCACACACACACACACACACACACACACACACACACACACACACACACACACACACACACACACACACACACACACACACACACACACACACACACAGCGGAAGGAAGGAGGGTGGGGGTTATATGCACAAACAGGTGCACATGTACATTAGATCTGTGGCGTGAAATTATGTTTGGCGGGGAAAGAATATGGGGGCAGGGGCTTTTTAGACTTGACAGCCTGAGTTGACATTCATTCATTGTATTATAGCAAACTTTAACATGATGTACACATAACCCACATGGTTTGTTAAGAATATTCAGACTTTCCTGAAGCGCCTCTGCACTACGGGAGAGTAGGAGGAGATTGTCAGCAAAAATCAGGCATTTCATTTCTTAATTTAGAAGTTTAAGACCTGGGGACGAAGATCTTTCAATCTTTGTAGCCAAATCATTGATATAAATAAGGATGGACTTAAGCAACAGCCTTGTCAAACTTATTTGGTCTGCTCAAAATAATCTGTTATTCTGTTGTTGATTTTTACACAGCTTTTATTGTTTTTCATACAGGTCTTTAATGATGTCATACATTTGTCTCCAATTCCACTATCAAATAATTTTAACATAAGTAAATTGTGCCATACTGAGTGGAAAGCTTTGCTAAAGTCTATGAAAGCCAAATATTGTATCTTTTAAAAAAAAAAATTGTGTACACGTTCCTCTATGAGTGTATGTGATGAGTATGTATCGTCAGTTGTTCTGTTGTTTTGAGAAAAACCTATCTGGGGTGAGTTTATGATATGATTGTTCTGGATACATTGTGTTAATCTGTTGTTCAGGTGTCACAGAATAATTTCCCTAAATTGTTGCCTTGTGAGATACCTCTATAGTTGTCAGGATTAAGTTTGTCACCTCTTTTATGAAATGGTGTGATATGGCTCACCTTCCATCGTTCTGGAAAGTGGCCTGAAGACAGGATTAATTGAATAATTCCAAGATTGCATCTCTTAATTTAGGTGTGCTGTGTTTCAGCATTTGATTGTACACTCCATCTACGCCACATGATTTTTTGTTCTTGAGGGGTTTTAATTTTGGATTCAATTCTAGTAATGTTATGGCATCTAGTTGATTTAGCCTGTTGTTTTATCAACTGAGATTTGAAGGCTTTTTGTTCAGAATTTAGGTTACCTTTTTGTATAATTTTTCAAAATGTTCTGTCCATTTTCTACCATCAACTAATGGGATGACTTTGTTTTTTAAATGTATTGAAGTTATTCCAGTGGTCCCAGAATGTGTTGTGTATGCAAAGTTGCTTAACAAAGTGGATTTGATACTTTTCTCATCCCTTACTGTGTGTGTGTGTGTGTGTGTGTGTGTGTGTGTGTGTGTGTGTGTGTGTGTGTGTGTGTGTGTGTGTGTGTGTGTGTGTGTGTGTGTGTGTGTGTGTGTGTGTGTGTGTGTGTGTGTGTGTGTGTGTGTGTGTGTGTGTGTGTGTGTGTGTGTGTGTGTGTGTGTGTGTGTGTGTGTGTGTGTGTGTGTGTGTGTGTGTGTGTGTGTGTGTGTGTGTGTGTGTGTGTGTGTGTGTGTGTGAAACAGAAAAATCATGTCACTGTAGACTGCTTTATTATGCCCACACAGGGAATCGAACCCTGATCCCCAGTTTGAAGAAACCGGTATCGTAACCATTAGACCATGTGGGTTATGTGTACATCATGTTAAAGTTTGCTATAATACAATGAATGAATGTCAACTCAGGCTGTCAAGTCTAAAAAGCCCCTGCCCCCATATTCTTTCCCCGCCAAACATAATTTCACGCCACAGATCTAATGTACATGTGCACCTGTTTGTGCATATAACCCCCACCCTCCTTCCTTCCGCTGTGTGTGTGTGTGTGTGTGTGTGTGTGTGTGTGTGTGTGTGTGTGTGTGTGTGTGTGTGTGTGTGTGTGTGTGTGTGTGTGCCACCTCCGGAGACCTACACTAACATATGTCTGGAGGGGTAAATCACCCCTTCGACAACTTTCTTCCTTACAGTGAACCAAATTTGTATGCCACATGCCCTGTGTATTCTAAAAACTTGTTCCAAAACAGTTACATGTATCAGTTTAAAACTCATGTGTTGTATTTAAAAAAACATATCTTAAACATATACAGAACCCCGTCTGTCAAATCATAGCTGTGACTCTGGGCCTAATACTAATGACAGATTGGTTGATTGATAGATAAAACCGTCAATCACTCAAATGACATGAGCAATCAATCAATCACACTTTTGACAGACCATCAATCATTTTTGACAGAAAGTATAGATATAATACTACTAAGAAAGAAGTGTGAAAGAAGGGAAGAAGAGTGGAAGAAGGAAAGAAGAAAAGAAAGAAGAGTGAAAGAAGGAAAGAAGAAAGGAAAGAAGAGTGGAAGAAGGAAAGAAGAAAGGAAAGAAGAGTGAAGAAAGGAAAGAAGAGTGGAAAAAGGAAAGAAGAAAAGAAAGAAGATTGAAAGAAGGAAAGAAGAAAGGAAAGAAGAGTGGAAGAAGGAAAGAAGAAAAGAAAGAAGTGAAAGAAAGGAAAGAAGAGTGGAAGAAGAAAAGAAAGAAGAGTGAAAGAAGGAAAGAAGAGTGGAAGAAGGAAAGAAGAAAAGAAAGGGTGAAGAAAGGAAAGAAGAGTAGAAGAAGGAAAGAAGTGGAAGAAGGAAAGAAGAAAGGAAAGAAGAGTGAAGAAAGGAAAGAAGAGTGGAAGATGAAAGAAGAAAAGAAGAGTGAAAGAAGGAAAGACAAAAGGAAAGGAGAGTGAAGAAAGGAAATAAGAGTGGAAGAAGGAAAGAAGAGTGAATAAAGGAAAGAAGAGTGGAAGATGAAAAAAGAAAAGAGAGAAGAGTGAAAGAAGAAAAGAGAGAAGAGTGAAAGAAGGAAAGAGTGAAAGAAGGAAAGAAGAAAGGAAAGGAGAGTGAAGAAAGGAAAGAAGAGTGGAAGAAGGAAAGAAGAAAAGAAAGAAGAGTGAAAGAAGGAAAGAAGAGTGGAAGAAGGAAAGTAATTCCTAGTTATACAGCTGAAATGAGAGGGACAGAGAGAAGAGGAGTCTTGGAACCTTGGCGCAGGTGTCAGTGAAGCACAGGTGCAGGCCAGTTTAATGACCCTATTATGATGTCATAATGGCCCAATGTAAGTCAATGGGAACATTTGTATTCGTTTTTATTTAATATCTTAAAAAGTATAAAGTTTAGAAAAATGAAAAATACATAGCATAATTTGACCAATATTGTAGGAGGAGTAGGCTTTCAAAGGTTTTTTGATAAAACCGGGAATAACAGAAAATCTATACAACCGAAAATTGGCGCCATTGAACGTCGAATTCGTCTTGATCCAAGGAATCCAATGGTACCTCATTTTTGAAAATCGATCAAACGGTTCAAAAGTTGTGTATGTTAACAAAAGTCCAACTTTGACCCGTTGGTGTCGCTAGCGTGGTCTAGTGGGAGACATGAAACTTGGTGTGAGTAAAGAAGGGACTGTCCTTAATGAGTGTGCCAAATTTCAGAAAAAGTTACCATACGGTTCTAGGGGCTGCCATTGACCCCCATGGTACAAGAATAATAAAGCCTACAATAACAATAGGTTTCCTCCTGACGGAGGAATCCTAATGACTCATATTGCAGCATGAAACAATACGAATCCTTTGTAATCAGCCAATGGAATGTCCAGGGGTTAAGATCATCAGCCTTTGGACTAAAAAGTAACAACTCTTGAGTTTATTGATGAGTTCAAGGGGAGGGGGAGGGGGAGGGGACAGGGGAGACCTTGTTTACAAGGTTCGTTTACAGTCGTTTACACGGACACTAGATTGCCTGAATCCGGAGAGAAATGTCTGATGACATGATCTCCGGATCGACCATTCGTCTACACGAACAGGGCGGATCCGCACACTGAATCCGCACTCTTTCAAATGGGGGTTCCAAAATGTGCAGATTCGAATCTGTCCGTGGATTGGTGTTCGTCTGCACGCCGATCCGCACCCTTTCTAATCTGAATGATGTAATTGCCCCACGTGATCGCCTCACAACCTCTGCCTGAACCCTTATTAACCCCACTGCGTCACTTCATAACAGCCACAACATAAACTAAATGTATATGATGTGCCGCTTTTTTCGTGACTTACATTTTTCTACTGTGCTTAGTTGTTTGTATTGGGATAGTGTGTGTTTCGTGGTCTTACTTAGCCAGTTGGACCATTTTTGAGACCAGCCAGAACAACGGACACAACCGGCATTATCTAATAACTGGACGGGTTGCCATGGCGCAGCGAGTGTGGCAGCCTGTTTTAGCAGCTCTACAGCTTCCAAAAAAAATTATAATAAAAAAAAAGTCTTCCTATTACCTTGCTGCTATTACACGTGAATTTCCCCAACGGGATTAATAAAAGTTTATCTATCTAAATCGATGTTGTTAGGAAAGGGATGACATTAACAAGCCACTTTAATCTATCACTGTTTAATCTATTTGCATCAGACCATTGTACAAAACCGGTTTTTACAATAGCCTATATGAGCAAATCTGACGTGAAAAGATTTGTATTATAGACGGAAGTTTCAAAACGGTCTATAATAAAAATGAATGTTACGTTAGCTCTAGTCCTGTCAGACAACAACGATAGCTGCTTGCGTAGCCTACTAGCTAGCGTTAACGTTACTTCAGAGCAGGGACGTGCACATATAATCACACAGACTGTATGGAGAACTGAGAAGAACAGGGGGCCTCATTCTCGAACATTTTCTGAAGTTTCTTCTGAAATGTTTCTTACGGACTTCGGAAAAACAACGTAGGAAAAAGACCTCCGCTGGATTCATGAACGCTTGAAAATGTGTTCCTACGCAGCAGAAGTGTTCTGAGCTGTGCTCCCCTGGGAGAATTTTCTTAAAATTGAAAGCGCGTTCTCGTGCACCTGGATTTGCATACATACACGCTCCACCACCTTCTTATAAGGGCACGCAACCGTAGTGACGTGTGCAGTTGGAATCGACCGAATCTACACAAAAGCAACTTGTAAACGAGTCATGTCAAAGCGGAAAGCGAGCACTTACAGTAAACGCAGATCTAACTTCACCGGTGCAGAGGTGGAGGTATTGTTGCAGGATGTAGATGTGTCCATTCTATTCCACTAAAGCTATATCAACGCGATTGAGTTTAGTGCTTATTTATTTATTCACTTACATTTGCAGTGTTCGTGTAGACCTTTTATTTATTGCCTCGTAGAATCATGACTATAAATGTGAAACATAATTGTTAATGATACAAATCTCTACGGGGCCATCTTGTGGTTTTTTTAAGGAATCGCATTTGAATAACGTTGGATAACCACCTGTCCTCTGATTAGGAATCGTAATCAGAAAAGATAAGTCCATTATTTGATTGGAAAAATAAATGTTAATGTAGAAAAATCATGATTGTAATACAGTGGTGTGGTGAACATGAAGCAGTTTTGCAAAAACAAGTCTCATGCAGAAAGGCTGTGTGTAGAGACAAGTGTCTTGTTAGGTCAAGCAGAAAGGCCTGTTCCCAGAGATGAGGCTTGTTTTCGAAAACAGGCCTACAGGTGCAGGCTGTAGGAGACAGCCAATCATTCATAGAGGGGTCTCGGGATAAGAGATGCAGACAAGTCAAGGGCAAACAAAATCTCCCAAAAAGTTGTAAACAGGGTCTCTGAAACATTGGCAAGGACACAAACCTGCCCTCACAAGTCACCATTGTCTTAAAATGTTTCTCGGCAACAAGTGAGCAGAATATTCTGATTGGCTGAGCTTGGATAAAATGTATAGGTTTGAGAGAATATTCTGATTGGTTCAAACCTGGATAAGTTTTGGGTTTTCAATTGGTTCGGTTTGGATACATTTTAGGTCTTTGATTGGAAAAGCATAGTGTCGAAATATACCATTTAAAAAGTTAGTGCACTAGTTTTTTGACAGAGCTGCTCCATGGACCACTACTCAGATTGAATGAAAAGTCTGCAAGATTGAATAAACTTCAGTTCATCGCATTCGGTCTTCTGACTCTCATTGAAGTATTAACTCTAAGATTTGAAGAGGTTGTTTCGCTACAACATTAACAAGTCAGAAATCACAGTGCATAAAAGAGCAAGACACACAGAGTTTTGCAGAGATGCTCCATAGACCACCTCGCGGTTTGACTAGAATGTCAAAGACTGGAAGACTGGAATAAAATCTTCAGATCATCGTACTCAGTTGTCTGCCTCATTGGAATAGCAACCCAAGATTAGTTAGAGTAATTAGTTCGCTGCAACAGAAGTTAGTTCATAGATGAGGTTACAGATTAACGTTAGCTTTACCTGGTTCATATTTGATTGTCCCTCCTGACCAATTTGACAAAAACAGAATGTTGCGTTACCTTAGGGCTGAAGTGTAGGGTACACCTGAGACTGTGGCATTTTCACTGAATGGATAATTCAGACATCATCATGAATAACTAAAAATAAAGTCCAACTTATGTCACTTAGCTTTTAACTCAACCACTTGTTAAATGCTCGTAAAACCGTTTGATAAAGAACATATAATCACAGTAAAGGATCCCAACTTCAATCCATGCTTTGGTTGACTTCCTTGAAGTAATACAAGTAAACTCTCCAAACAAGCACATTAGTCCACTCTCTTTATGTTTTTGCTTTTATTTAGCTTGATATGAATGACACAGAGAAATGAATAGTCTTAAGAACTACACACTCCCAAACTCCCTTTACACAGCCTGTTTCCCAGCCTCCATCTCTGGGTTATATAGGCTCCACAGCACAAACACAGCTGCGATTCACCTGAGGTTTGGGTATATTTTCATTAGTTTAACTGTCATCTTCAATTGGTGTCTACTTTTTGTTACCAGTAACTCTGGTACATTGAAATTGTGGGTCCACCTCAAGGGCTATACTTTAAATAATAATAATAATAAAAATAAAAAAGCTAAAACATAAAATCATAATAAAAAAACAAAATCACTATTCCCATCTGTATTATTTTTTTTTTTAATGCAGTTAAACATAACTCCAACTGTCTTTTATTTATGTATTCCTGATGTATTGGTATGCTACCAGCAATATGGAATGTCAGAATATTATTTACCAATCTCTTAGAAACCCTTGGGGGGTTAGTAAGATCTACAAACAAAAGGTGTTGGGTGGGGGGGTGAATCCCCAAGTTCATCCTCCTTGTGCAAAATGACAGGCAGTGTGTGTGTGAGAGTGTGTGTGTGTGTGTGTGTGTGTCTGTGTCTCTGTGTGTGTGTGTGTGTGTGTGTCTCTGTGTGTGTGAGTGTATCCATGTCCTTGGTCTTGCCAGAGAAAGCAATAGGCCTAGATTTTTAAGGACTGCTTAAAGGACAGACTACGCTCTCCCATCCTCAACAGCTGATGTGTCAGTGTTGGCGATGCAAGTTTCCCTATCACACTAAGGTCTGTTAAGTCATTACAGGCTCAGGACAGCTAAGAGAGGCCTTTCTGTCCATGACATAGGAGGGTATTAAAAGGCAGAAGCATATCTCCTCAAACCTCTGTTGTGGTTGTTAATTTATGGTAACTTTTTCACTATCATACTTGTATTTTCTGTTCATGTTACATTATTTCATTACTAAACTGGTTTTATACAAGGAGAAAGAAAACCAAGCTATCTTTTCAAAACCTTCAACCCCAACCAGGAGCCAACTCACAAAAGTAATCCCCCCCCCACCCCAAACAGCTCTCCTCTATTTAAAATTAAAAAAATGTCATGCTATAATAACTCCAGGCTGTCCCTAATCCCCACCCTCACATACAAACAAAACACACAGCCCTCAACCCTTACATACTTATTGGTGTGGTTCTGACAACTGCATTAATGGTTAAAATATATATTAAATCACTTTTTCATTAAATAGTTTTTGCCTCTTGCACTGTTGGCATGCATCAGGAGGGGGAGGGCAGGGATGGGACGAGACACTGCTTGCTGGCATGACGACCGCACTCAGAACAGACAACAGGTCCTGGCAATGTCTTTGGTCCCTCTGAGACCACCCGGCCCCCTCTGTGTCTCGAAGAGAACCGTCCTGAATAATATACTCCAGTGTGGTTTTGTTTGTGTGTACATGTTTTGTGTTTGCTTGTTGAATGAGAATGTGTGTGTGTGTGTGTGTGTGTGTGTGTGTGTGTGAGAGAGAGAGAGAGAGAGTGAGTGTGTGTGTGAGTGTGTGAGAGTGCGAGTGTAAGAGAGTGCGAGTGTGAATGCGTGTGTGGTCCTTAATTCATAGAGAGGAATGCAGGAAATCACTGAACTTTAGTCCCAAGTTTTCGTTGTCTGTTTCTGTGAAGGGGAAAATAAAACATTATTGCACAACATGTACACATATATATATATATATGTATATTGTATAAAGGTTGAAATGGGTCACGTGTTAAACCTGACAACTACATCTTAAAATGTAACATTTGGACCTCTTGTCTGAATCAAAATCAGACGCAAGTGTCTGTCCTCACCTGGCTTCCGAGCGCGTGACTGTGTACTCGAACCACAGGATATTCGGGATAAGACTGGTGTCCCTCACCAGGAAGAATTCTGAGATGGGCCTACGAGAGACAGGAACATCATCAATGTAAGAATATCTCCACACACATAAATTCATACCGTCATGAACAACTGAAATAACATACTAGAGTATAATAGACATTTTCTTTATTATTTCTATTATTATGGTGGGGTTGCAGTACAGGGATAGTACGGTTTCCTTGAAGTTCAGAGTCCCTGAAATATATCTTCATTCAATATCTTGTGTGTAAAAAATAAATAACACAATGCCAAAACAAGTTGTGGCCAAATCTGTACCTGTGGTTGGAGTGTGTGATGTGTATTATGTGTAGTGTGGTGTGTATTGTAAGATAAATTCAGTTCAGTACCAATGTATTAACAACTTATTCATATTAACAATGTATAGGCCTATTTACCAGTACACAAGTATGCATTAGGACACAGTGTGCAGAACAGTGTAGCTACACATACAAAAAAGTCTGTCTTTTAAGTCCAGATCCACTGAGGTTACTTCCTGGGGGCCTCCAGGTATACGCCTCTCTGGGACTGTATATTCTGCAGCAATAACACATCATTTCTGGGTGACAATCATGGCTTTGTGAGCACCTCTACTCCCTTCTACAGATGGTCAGTTTATCTGTCCTGCACCAAGCCAAGAGGCCACTGACTTGACCTTGTCCCAGCCAGATAAACTGAAGCAGATGACTTTTCTCAGGCTCTGTTCTGCACACTGTGTCCTAATGCATACTTGTGTCTCTATATAGACATTGTTAATATGAATAAGTTGTTAATAAATTCATACTGAACTGAATGTATCTTACAGTAGTGTGGTGTGTATTGTGTGTAGTATATTATGTGTAGTGTGTATTGTGGTGTGTAGTGGGGGGTATATTGTGTGTAGTGTGGTGTGTATTGTGTGAAGTGTGATGTGAAGTGTGATGTGAAGTGTGATGTGTAGTGTGATGTGTAGTATGTGTAGTGTGATGTGTATTATGTGTAGTGTGATGTATATTGTGTGTAGTGTGATGTATATTGTGTGTGGTGTGATGTGTGTAGTGTTTTGTATGGTGTGTGTAGTGTGGTGTGTATTATGTGTAGTGTGATGGTTACCAAGCAGCAATCCTGGGGAAGAGTGGAGTCAGCAGCTCCTGGGTGATGAAGAACCAGACCACAGCCACCACACTCCCTATTACGCCCCCGTAAAGCACTTGCTTTCCGGAATGGTACAGCAGGTACACCCTAGAAAACACGCAAAACATACACGTATGTATATGTATATCATATATTTATATATACCATATATATGATTCTAATGCAATCCCAGAGGATTCAAATGCATACACACACACTTTTGACTTTCTCTTACCTGCTGTAACACACAAACAAGGCTATGCTCAGTAAAATGATTGACAGGATGTGTCTCCACAGCAACTCCACACATCTAGCATTGTTAGTCTGATGCATTCTGGAAATCAATTAGAAAGCAAGTGTTTATTTAGAATTTTGTTTTTCAAATAAGCACTTAAACACAAAAAGGAAAGTGATCTAAACCTACTATGGATTTAGATCAGAGTCAAACAAACAAAAAATGTTAAGGTCTACCAATAAGGCCATCATCACCTTCACCATTACCTCAAATTACATCATCATATAATTTTTTGCCAGTATAGAGTGAGTGCACTCAAAAGATTATTAATGTTTTTGATAAATACTTTTTTACTATTTATTGAAACTATTGAATATTGCTACAACGACATTTCATACGTTTCTGTATATCAACTGATTGTGTAAACCACACTTTATAAACGCAATGTACATGTAGAAGAAATCGTAAGTGCAGCCATTGATGCTTCATGACCATTTTCATGAGGACCAACAAGAAGGAAAGTCCTGCAGATTTCCTTTCTGTATTTTCTAAATGCGGCTTAACAATGTTGTATTACAATTCTTTAGCAAAACATTTAACTAAAAAGTCTGACAGTGCAAAACTATACCCCCAAACCGGCACAAGCTTTCCCTTAGCAGTAGGTATATTGACTTAAGGTATATTTAAGATATATAAAAGGTATATTTAAGATATATAAAAGGTATATTTAAGATATATTTTCAAACCAGATATAGTATGAGACAATACAGTTTATACCGATATCATTTGACGTTGCGTTACATAACCTGTCTCTTCTATAAAGCCGTGCCAGTTTTTGCTTCTCTCCTCTCACTCTCTCTGCGCAACCTGTCCACCAGTCTCCCTATGCGAGGGTCCCTCTGGACTCCTGAGCGGCCAGTGGCGGCAGTTCTATATTCCACTGTAACCGTCGACCGGCATATTTCCATGAAGGTAAAAAGCTAAACAGTATTCAAGACTACTTTATACCCTTGTCAATAAAGTGAGTAGACAGTAAGTATGTGTATCTATGTAACCATTTGGAGAAATTTTTATTTTTATTTATTTTTTTTTTTTTTTACATAGTACCGGTGTTAACCCCGCGCAAGTTAGCATAATTGGCTGTTAGCTAGTGAAGCTAACATTGTTTGTCCTATATGATTTCTGGTCCGTATCGTCCAGCCCTGCTGCCCAGTTGTACAGATACAGATGATAGAACAGAAGATTTAACAGAGCAGAAGGTCTTTGCAAAAGAGCTTAAAAACTCACCTTAAATAAAGAAAAAGAAAAAAGTAAACCACAAAAAACCAAATGAACTGCGCATGACTGGATGGCATGCCATACTCTGTGTTTAGGGTTGCATGGGCACCTGGGGAGAAAGGAGAGAGACTGTGAGCCAAACAAACTCTTCAATGTATTCATGAACACAGATGTTTTCACCGATAGATGATTCGATCTGTAGGTGAGGGGCAGAGCATCTTACCCCCACAAGGGCGTGGCTCCTGCAGGATGTGTTTCAGTATCCAGTTAAGCCCCTCATTTAGGATCAATCCCCCAAAGAAGGAGATCTACAGACATCACACATGTATTATTGAAAGAAAAATGCAGTCAAGATAGTAGACTGTACAGGTCACATTTGCTCTTTGTAGTTTACAAAACAACAGACTGAGCCAACATTTTGGGGAAATGACTTACCGTATGTAGTTCTCGCTTGAACACTATGAGTGTCACGAAGCCCACCAGGATAGCAATGGGTAGCAGGCTGATATATGCCAACACCTTTCCTATCAGATCACCTGTGAAGACAAAGAGCTGTCAGGTGGGCCTACTGTACCACAACACACTAGCCATTTCAGGACAGTAATGTTCTTTCAATGATCAGTTAAGCTGAGTGTTGGAGGCCATGATGGAGATGGGGAAATTCCCGGGCTATGTTCCATGCCAGGGACATACCGCCCTGAGTCAGTGTGACCCAGGAGAAAGGGGGTAACAACATGTTGTTGAGATCGGAGACATCTGTCGAGTATTCAAGCACCAAGCACTGAGTATTCAAGCACCACTCCCATCTTGAGAGACGCCTACATTCACAGGCCAGACAGGCAGAAGGGAGGTGTGTGCGCTAGAATGTCACAAAACAGGACCATAATCAGGTTCCTCATTACACTCGATTAGTGCGTGGGAAGTCTACATGTTCAGTTCAATTTCACCAACACCCCTTTAATACATCACAGTAACATTTAGTCATTTGGTAGGTGCTTTCATCCAAAAGGACACACAACACAAGCAAGATTATGTTGTAGCGAAACAACCTCTTCTAACCTTAGAGATAATACTTCAATGAGAGTGAGAAGACCGAATGCGATGAACTGAAGTTTATTTACTCTTGCAGACTTTCATTCAAATCGGAGTGGTGGTCCATGGGGCAGCTCGTCAAATAACCAGTGCACTAACCTTTTAAATGGCCTATTTCGTCACTATGCTTTTCCAATCAAAAGCCTAAAACTTATCCATGCTCACTAATTGCCAAAACATCTTTCAAGATGCCGAGCAGCTGTGTCCTTATCAGTAGTTTCACCCCTCCCGGTTATGATGTCAGGGCTCTTTCTTAGGAACTTCTACCTGCTCTTTGATAAATTCCGCATCCCCTTATGCAAAAACCTTTTAATTAATATTTGGCTGTCTCTGAAAGCCTGCACCTGTGGAAACTGTGTGATCTTGTTTTGAGAAAATAGGCCTCTCTGTTTGGCCTGACCTTCAACCCTACACACAGGCCTCTCTGCCTGGCACACAGGCCTCGAAGACTGGCCTGACCTAATAAGACACTCACCTCTGCACACGGGCCTCATGACGCTTGTTGTTGCAAAACTGCTAAACCACACCACTGTATTATAACCATGATTTTCTACAGTACATTCAGGCCATTCATATGTCTACTAACTTGGGACACCATCATATGTCCCTGGTTTTGTTGACACCTTACTTGCAAAAAAAACCCGGCATTTTAGGGTAGATTTGCACTTTAATTTAAGAATGTACAAACAATGGTAATCCTAAATCCTTATAGGCACCTCTGGGTAGTAAAGGAATGATGCTTAAAATCATGTAGGCCTTCTAGAGAGTTGGTGCAAAAAGTTCCATTAAATGCAACCTTAGCAACCTGCTAGCTAGCTTAGTCTGAGTTACTCAGCCGTTAGAAGAAAACGGCCATCAAGGTTTTTATTTTAGACTAAATGGGTAGCTAACTAGTCTAAATGTGATGGTTTACCAATGAAGTAGTTGTAACGTTTACATTAACACAGTTATCATGATTGCTACGGACTTCTAGGCGAAGATTGGCACTACAGCTAACGATCTCGTCAATAGTTTGTTAATAGTCTGTCCCACCCTAGGATTTGTCCCGAAGTTGGTACAGCGAATAACATTGTTGCTTAACAGTCAACGCGGGGTTGCGACCAGCCGAAAGGACACCAAAGTGCACCACGCGCCAGCGTAAATGGCGTCATTTCTGGCGTGCACCTCCATGCACAAGGACGGGAACGATCACCAGGATCCTCACGTGAGACACGCCCCAGAAGGAGCGCTAACAACTGGAGGTGCCCGCGCGGAGCAGTGCACTATTGCCCCCGCGTTGACTCGCCATTCCAGGATTCACCACAGGGGAGGGAGGGAACCGTTCACTGACCACCCCACTGACAAACACCATGCTCTGTAATGCTATGGAGTGGGAATAAATCATACGGAAAGAAATGTACGGAAACTCAGTCCGTGGAAACATACACACGGGGAAAAACTAATATTCAAACCATTACAGAATCCAATTCCGTAACCATAGTGCATTAACCATAGTTCCGGTTCCGTAGTCGGTGCTTTACATTGGCTCACTAGCTTGCAGGCTAGGACTGTAGATTTAAACATGCATGCTAACTGGCGCTGTTCTGTTTGAGAAGAGATATTCAGTTCAGTAAGAAAGTGTATACACATGCATCGAGATGGACGCACAACTTTTTTTGTGTCGACAGTTTTCTATATTTGGTCGTTAGCTGGTTAGCAGCTAAGAGTTTACAGTGGTTTCCCATACTATTGTTCCACATTGCGCATGTGCTAAGCACAGAACTTGGCAGCTGACGTTACATTCAATGTGTTAAGAAGCGTAGCCACGGATGATGGATACGTCTTCGCGTAAAACGAATCGAGGGAAAAGATCAGTATGTTTGCCAAAGCTGGAAGTTCTAGGACAGTTAAATGCGATATATTTCATTGGCTGCATATCAGCTTCTTCACATACTCATAAAACATTAAACGTAACTGAATCTGGATGTACTACTTAGCATGCTAACAGGGACAAACAAGTTGTACATTTTGATCAGTATCATGTTGCCTTTCTTTTTGATCGAAGTGTGAAACGACAATTTTTTTGTATTGTCTGAAAGCGCAACCACTCAGCGAGAGAACCACTCGTTTCTTTTGACAGAATAAAATTGCACTACTCTTCAGAATCCACTACACCAAGAATGACTTACACTAGTTGTTGAAAATGCCATCCCCTTACACACAGGGTTGGATCTAACATCCACAATACCTTCAGCGCTCTGTGTAGTGTTAAGTGGGATATGTAAAAACAATGAAGGCATCATAATCTTTGACAGTTGATAAACAACCAAATAAACTGGTTAAGAGTAAACAGCATCTGCCACGACTTCACATACATTGATATGTCGACCTGTATTTGTGCTGAAATCCTTTTAAAAGCAGACGTGGGGATGATATCCCGATCAAGCCCATTCCCTGCGGACCAATGCATGCACTGTTCCCTATTTCTCACTATTTGGCAACTAGCAGTGGTCGTGTCCATTCAACCGAAAAACACAGCGCGGCGTGGTTACAGAAAGCAATGCATTGCACACGGATATAACTGGGTTCAAATACTGGTGAAAGACATAAAATTGCCTTACCAGCAGGATACTCAACATGAGTTAACGATATTGGCCGCCATCGAGGTGGTGCCGAGCACTGTTCTTCGGCCGCCATCTTACCCGGACACCGGGTAGGGGGATTGACAAATGAAAATGTCACGCTGAAGGACATCCAGCCAATCACAACACACAGGCGCGGTCATGCTATTCAATCATTCAGCATGCAGAATCGGTATGAAAAAACGCATGCACAAGAACAACCGCCAATAAGAGAGGTGTCGAGGTGGGGGGGCCGTCCAGTTGACTGTATCATGCATGAGTACTATACTGCCAAAAAAAAAGGCTTATTTTTTTAATAAATTAAGTTTGTGAGTGGGTTTGAGACCGTTTTAAATTAATTTCACATGGACAATCTAAAATAAAAAATGTGCACATTCATTTAAAAATGTGCTGTCTGCCATGTGTGCGTCGGAGACCCTGTTTACAACTCTTGGGAAGGTTTCGCCTGTCCTTGACTATCCGCATGCCCTATGCCGAGACCCCTCTATGAATACTCGACTGTCTTTGTCAGCCTGCATCTGCAGATACGAACTGTACGTAGGCCTTTTCTGCCTGACCTCACTGGACACTTGTCTCAGCAAAGTTGCTCCATGTTCACCACACCACTGTATCACAACCATTATATTTTTCTAAAACAGTACAATGGATTGTTACATTCGCTAAACAACAGCAAGTCTCTTTTTTTAAAGCTTTTTTAGAATTTTTTAACAAAGTAGCGCTGCCATCCCCTGCCATAGCACTAACAATGTTTCTCTCTCTACATCAGTGATTTTTCTGTCGTAGCAAAACAACATCTTAAAATCTTAGAGTTGATATTTCAATGAGAGTCAGAAGACCGAATGCGATGTTATTCAATCTTGCAGACTTTTCATTCAATCTGAGTGGTGGTCCATGGAGCAGCTCTGTCAAAAAACTAGTGCACTAACTTTTTAAATGGTATATTGCTTCACTATGCTTTTCCAATCAAAGACCTAAAACTTATCCAAACTGAACCAATTGAAAACCCAAAACGTATCCAAGTTTAAACCAATCAGAATGTTCTCTCAAACCTATACATTTTATCCAAGCTCAACCAATCAGAATATTCTGCACACTCGTTGCAGAGAAACATTTTAAGACAATGGTGACGAGTGAGAGCAGGTTTGTGTCCTTGCCAATGTTTCAGAGACCCTGTTTACAACTATTTGGGAGGTTTCGTCTGCCCTTGACCTGCCTGTTTCTCTTATCACGAGACCACTCTATGAATGCTTGGCTGTCTCCTACAGCCTGCACCTGTAGGCCTGCTTTCGAAAACAAGCCTCATCTCTGGGAACAGGCCTTTCTGCTTGAACTTACAAGACACTCATCCCTGCACACAGGCCTTTCTGCCTTACCCTACATGACGCTTGTCTCTGCACCCGGCCTTTCTGCATGACACTTGTTTTTGCAAAACTGCTTCATGTTCACCACACCACTGAATTACAACCATGAATTTTATACATTTCCAGGCCATTTTCCTGGATCATTGTAGCTTCCAGGGTCAGTGACTGACACTCTCGCAGTCTTCCCCTTCATGTCCAGCAGCCTGTGTTTTTAGTCCTGGCACCATAGATGTAGGCTCAATCACATAATTATCAATGCTTTCCACAGAAGTCATTGTGAGTTCAAATCCTTGAGTCGGGGTTAAATGTAGAACTTTTTTTGCTATTATTCACATTGTCCTCTTTCTCAAAGGTGCTAGTAGCTCTTACCTATGTTGGTAATATTAGCTTCATGGCTGTCATTTGCCTCTTCAGCCTAGCTTTCTGAGCTGACAGAAAAAAGTTGGCCATTACATTATGATTTGAGTCTAAAGCCCTAGCCAGCTTATCATTGCTTATATTTTATTTCTGGGTTCCATGGACCATGTGCCCCCCTAGCATCTGGGCCCCAGAAAGCTTTCCCCTTTTCCACCCTTATGGGCGGGCCTGTCTCCCCCACGTTCTGCGTCACTTAAAGGTTCAGTGTGTTGTTTCTAGGGGTATCTTTTAATATAAATTCATAATAATTTTCATCAGTGTATAAATTACCTGTAACTACTAATTGTGTTTTCATTAGCTTAGAATGAGCCCTTTGTATCTAATATGGGGAGGGTCCTCCCCATATTGCTGCACCGCCATGTTTCTACAGTAGCCCAGAACGGACAAACTAAAACATTGGCTCGAGATAGGGCTTTATGCATTGTTATGGCATTTGACGGCCTGCACACACACTTGCTCAGGGAAGGGTATTCTGCTGGTTGCATTTCAGCAACACCACTGCTATATGCCAATAAAAAAAACTACACACTGCACCTTTAAGGACAGAAATAAGTGCAAGGATAGTCCCCCTAAATCAGGGTTCAACAGACAATTCCTTGCACTCAGAACACCATACAGATTGGTGTACAGGGATTGTCCCCAAATTGTACAGTGGACACTAAGGAAACCTGGATAACTTGTTTTGAACTAATTTAGGTACCAACCCAAGATTCACAAATAGGTGGTGTCAGAGGTAATGATCATGTGGGCAAACTTTCCATCAGTATGTTAAAAACATTCTGCAGTTCACGACTCTGCAAGGCATTGTTTAACCAGTTTCCTCCAGGTGTGATCTAGACAGATTAGGATTGCACAAGTACTTCGATCTGACCCAAAGTCAACTTTGAACCCATGTTACATTTTTTTTTTTTGTTATCTTATTCAAACAAGCTATTTTACTTACGTAAATACTGTAAATTCGCAGTGATTTTTTCTCTCTGAAACTGTGACAGGACTACGTATTATTGCAAGTGAAGTATCTGTTGTTTCCCCTTGAAATCCCTCAAGATTAGAGAATAATCCAAAAAAGTTAGCAGGACCCATGGGTAGCTTGGGAGAAGGCAGGAGTATATATATATATATTTCATTATGAAAACAACAAAATATCATTTCATGAAAATAACAATGTCAACATTTTGTCCTGGCATTGTTGAAGAAAAAAGGAATACAACAAAGGCATTTGCATGATCCTTGCATACATACACATATCCGGGAGGAAACACTGCAGATCTTTTCTTCATCTCATCAACTGCAACCTATGCGTATCCATGCATTTTCAAATGTAACATTCGGGCAACCTCTAAAAAAAAGCCTTCCAAATGATGTGCCAGTAAGGGAAAAGGTACATAGGCTTAATTTGGCGTCGCTGACAACAAGATCACAAGAACCGATGGAGGGAGGAACCCTACCAGGCTAACCTGTGGAGTCATGCTGGCCTCTATTTGGATTCCCAGCTGCGGTTACACCAGTGCTGGGCAATCTCTGGAGCAATTATGCAAAACTCCAGAAAGAGGTCAATTTACAGTAAGGTCAAGTTTAAATTGTCTTAAGGGTTAGGGGAGTTCTAGTTTTAGACACAGACTTTATGATCAGAGCATAGCCTATTGCGCATTCAACTTAACTGATGCAATTCTCTGGTAACTCCCAAGCTCTCTCTCCTCACCTGATAAACTCGTGGAATTACTTTATATACAGTATATACTCTGAGTGCAATCATCAACTTGCTAAAACTGCAAATTTTAACTTAGCCTTTAAGATTTCAGACACATTACAGGCTTACCTATGCCAATAAAGATTCAACACAAAATAAAAAAGTAAAATCACATAAAATCACACTGTGTGTGGTGTTCCTACTTCATAAAGTGCAAAAAGGAGCAGAGGCCAACCCAGTGGATGTCAGCAAGAAACACAATACAGATCAAAAGGCATTTTGGGGGGGGGGGGTCAAATTAAGACATCCTGTCAGAAAAGATGTTTTGTATTTACAGCTAAGCTGACCAAGTCTACGATGACAGCAGCTATTTTCAGAGGCAGAGTGAAATGCTCAATACCAGGCCTCATGGTCTTACTCCCCTGTCCCTTAAAGTAGACCAAAGCTGTGTGTGTGTGTGTGTGTGTGTGTGCTAGCTATAGGACACCATGTATGCAGCGCCCCCACACAGTTGCTTCAACCACAATGTTCAAGTGTGACCGCCTAGTGAGGGGGTGTAGGAGGAAGTCACAAAGGGTGCCTGTGAGGGTATGTATGTGTGAAAGTGGGGGTGTAAAAGAGAAACGAGTGGTGACTGGTTTGACTATGTGCGTGTGTTAGCAGGTGAGTGAGATAAAGAAAGAGAGAAAGACAAACGTGAAGGCAAACACAAACTAGAAAGAAAGAAAAAAACAGAAAAGACATAAGTTGTGAGTGGGTGAGGAAAAGATGTATAGGAAGAATAGGTCAGACCAACTTTAAAACCTCGACCTTGAGTTGTCACAGCGATGTGATTGCCTTAGTGAGCTGATTTAGATTCAGAAGAGGGACACACACACACACACACACACACACACCGCATTGGTGAGAGCAGATAATATAAGAACTCATCACTTCTCACACACACCACAGCTACTCCCCAGGGACCTCAATTTATTCTGGGGGATAAACGTCCCTTTCGAGAAAAAAAATAAAAAATAAAAAAAAAACACCCTCATGGGATGGATAAATAACCAAAACTCATTCATTAGTAATCCATACCTTTCACACCGTTACTTTTCAATCTGGCCAAAACTCAGGATGCGGTACCCAACCACCCTACACCCATCCATCTTACACCATCATACTACTGCATTCAGTGATGTTCTATGCAATAACACAAACAAATATACATTTACACACACATAAATACACGACTGATAATATTAAAACCGATATTCAAGACACACATTTTGACATTTCAAAACTTACAGATGAACACACACTATTTTGTTCACACCCTCAAGTCTATGAGTGTGACTCGTTTGTTTGTGTGTGTAGGCAAGGGAGCAGGATCAGATGTCAGTCTATCAGTTAGGCATAGTTCTCAGGTACTTCATCTACTTCAAGAACAAGGGATGACTCCGTTTTTTAGGGTAGGGTCTATCATAACTGTGCAGATCTGGACAGGTTGTCCAGTTTGTAGGGCTGGTTTAACAGGTCCGGTTTGCTAGGGTTGGTTTAAGGTAAAGAGTCCAGAGCTGGTTAAGAAGGTTTTCAGAACTGTTTTCTTTGAGGGCTGGGGTGGTCCTGGCTGCAGAGGTCGACCTGAAGCCCAATTCAGTAGGTCTACAACACAGATCCAGTTAGCAGAGCTGGTTCTGGGGGGTCCAGTATGCTGTGCTGGTTTAGAGTTATTGTTTGCACAACCAGTCTGGAGGAGCTGCAGTAGGCCAGGACCTCAGTCCTGCCCTCATTCATGTGTGGGGTCAGAGTTCACCTGTTCAGTGTCTGTGTCTTGCTCCAACGTTGAGCTATGTGTACTGTTGCTCGGTAATGCACCGTTGGATGCAATCAGGCTATTGATACCCAGGTAGCCAAGCAGGATGTCACTACGGCGATGCGAGAGCCTGAGGAGGTCTTCGGCCAAAGAGGGACAGGAACTGAACCGCACTTTGTCATGATCGAACATGTCTTTGAGGTACTGCTGAACTTGTTGCTGTGGACGTACACAAACATAGGAGACTATTGGATTGTGATCATGATTAGAGAACAGAAAATTCATCTGCATGCTTTGCATTTCCTTAAGGTCATTCATTCACCCACCTTTTATAAATGAGAATGTTAATGATAATTGTGGCTTAACATAACAAGCACACATTTATCTATGAGTGTGTCCTATAAAAACCTCGTAGTGGATAGGAAAAATTATTTTTAAGCCATAATACATTTTTGTAGTAATTGCGGTGTGACTGAAGTAAAGCACAAAGCACATTTAAGTTGCTGTGTACAGATTTTCTATGAGTGTGCCCACAGGGAATTGGAACCCATATAATCCCATTTTCAGAAGAAGAAAAATCACAGTGTCCCATAAACCCACACTAATGCGCGTGCGCGCGCACACACACACACGAGTGCAGCTGCATGAAAGTCGGGATGAGGGGCCCACCTTGAAGATGATGCACACCTCACTCAGGTGCTGCCTGGGCCCCAGAAACCCAAAAGCAAGAACTGGACTGACGTGTTCCGAGATACAGTAGAAGTGAGAGATAAACCCATCGGGGACCTTGACGAACACAGACACATACAAAGGAAATGTAAATGTCACACTGATACTGAAAGGTCAACTAGGGTCATACCCACGTTGATTTTAAGTATGAAAGGGATAACCCGCGTTGTTTGAGGGTTGATTTTGGTATAAACAAGCACAATCCAGGATGCTAACAAAAAGGGCGGTTGAATCTCATTAGTTCACTTAACTTGCTTAACCAGCTTGATTGTTCTCTCCTTTGTACATCGCTTTGGATAAAAGTGTTTGCTAAATGACTAAATGTAAATGTAACTTCATTAGACCGTCTTAAGTAGCCTCGCTCCTTTTTCGTAGGCTACAGAATGTTGTAGACTAGTATAAATTGGTAATCGTTTCACCATATTTCACCTAAAGAGAATTATATCTTACAGATTACCAACAGGTTGCTAATGTTAGTCAGATATGCTTGCTAGAAGAATAATCTAGAGGTAACGTTAGAGCGACGTTAATTTATAGAGAAAGCGATCTTCAGTTCAAAAATAATAATAATAACAACAACAACAATAAACCAAGACCAGCCTTTGCTGTAGTTGTACACAATTTAGTATACTTTTATTTGACGTCTAACACTGCTAGTCATTATCTGAGGTTAGCTTCATATCAGAGAGTGTATTTAAAGTGTAAGTTCACCCTCAGCTCTAAACCTAACTCCACCCACTGCATCATTTTGACAAAAGATGAGAAGCGGGCAAAACGTAGAGAGGTCACAAGCAGTTCACCATGTCAGCATCAGCCTTGCAAGGTTCAGGATTATTTTAAACAGTAGTGTAAGATAAATTCAGTTCAGTACGAATTTATTAACAACTTATTCATTTTAACAATGTATAGGCCTATTTACCAGTACACAAGTATGCATTAGGACACAGTGTGCAGAACAGAGCCTGAGAAAACAGGGAGTCATCTGCTTCAGTTTAGCTGGCCGGGAACAAGGTCAAGTCAGTGGCCTCTTAGGTCTTTTCACCTCCCTTTGGTGCAGGACAGATAAACTGACCATCTGCAGAAGGGAGTTTATAAATTATTATAAATTTGTACTGAACTGAGCGTGTTGAGTCATTTTCAACCCATAAAAATGCAGATTTTTTTTTAAATTGCAATTTTGTTAATACCCTGATAGCAAAAGGCCAGTGGACAGAAGTTGGTAGTCCGCTGGCTATTTGCTCATTGGTTTTCGGGGGGTGCGCTGGTGAGTTACAGACAAAACAGCCCACTGTTAGCCACTGTTAAAATCGTGATGCACACCGTTACAACTGCTTGTATCTGGGTCACGGTCACAGTTAACACAGTTGGCCTTCATTTCATAATTAAATTCTAAAAAAAAACACAAGTGATTGTGTAGCCTCTCCCCTATTGTCTTCATCATCTGTTAAAGTGCATTGGGCTGGACATTTAAATCCCCTCCCATCCGTCAGTTAGTTAATACATAATGCATCAATCCTGGGTTGTGATCCAGTTCCTATGTGAATTGCCATGACCTGGGGATGTTGAGGTAGATTACCTACTGCCTTGGCCTGAATTTTTCAAACGTGAGGTCTAAAAACCCTGGTCTGACCCTGGTCGTTCGTTTGAAAGGAGTATGACACTGTATAGAGAAGGTGTGTGTGTGTGTGTGTGTGTGTGTGTGTGTATGAATGCCTTGGTTGTGGTTTCCAACCTCACATACTCACCATCAGTAAACGCCTCTTAGCCTTCAGCACGGACCAACAAGCAGTGGACAGCGCCTGCAACAGGGAAACACACACATGCTTCATTACCCATCCCATCACTTTAATACTACACCAATAATCTATCAAATAACATACTCACATGATTCATTACCCATCCCATCACTTTAATACTACACCAATAATCTATCAAATAACATACTCACAGTCTCTTTAAAGCTATCCGAGAGCCAACGGTTCCTCAGGACAGCGACAACAGATGAAGGGGGGCTCTCAAGGTCCTCAAAGGCATCCATCAAAATGAAGTCCAAAACAATGTCAAAGAAGTTCATACACACCACCTGCACACAGAGGTAAGCAGATAAATCAAGCAAGATAAGGAAAGCATTGTTACGACATCCAATACACCAGCTCTATCCCTATCTGTCACAGGACAAACACAACATGTTAGCATATGACACATATAGCACTTGTAGGGCAGTGTATGGAATCTGTCATATATTAGAAAGGCATCCTGGACAGAAGGAGTGCACTTAGAAGCTACACCGAAATGAAGATGGGGACATGCCTCATTAAGACCTGATGGACAGCTGAACTACAAGACAGTGAAGTGAAAAGAACGAGACGGCACTCCATAAATCCTGTTCAACTCCATCTCCCCACGGTCTTTTCAAGGCACCACGTGTTATAATAATAAGAATAAAAATGCTACGTCACATTTATATAGCGCTTTTCACAGTTCTCAAAGACGCTTAACAAAAAGACATAGAAGAAAGGTAATAAAACACGAGAAAATTATTAAAAAACATGGGGGTGTGTCTCTGCATGAGACGTAATGCAGTGAGGCCGTAAAAATGAAACAAACATGAGAGCAAAAAGTAGAAAAAAAAACAAGCACTGACCCCTCGCCCCTCCAACTCCATCTTGGTAGTGGGCCAGGTCTCCTCCCTCTGGGTGTACAGCAGCATCTCCTCATAGTTTTCCAGGAAGGCCTTTGGACTCTGTAGACATGGAAGTGGAAAGAGGGGGTAAGGAATACCATCACGCTCAGTGGTGGGACCCTTGCTTTTCCGGTTGTACAAATTCCTTTTTATAACATAATGATTTTATAATGTTTATTACATGAAACCTCTTTTGACCGTCTGTTGAAGTGAGTGACATTGTAATTTATCTCAAACATATGGAAGAAATGACCTGAAGATTACAAGCTCTGAAATACAGGAGAAGTGTGACAACAATTGTGTTCTGTCGTAGCACAACTCACAAATACCTAATCAAATACCTACCTACCTTATTTGATTATATACATATTATTTATATATACACTATCATTTTAGTGATCCACTTACATGCTGATGTCACTGACTGCATAGACGTGTGTGCATTGTATAGAGAGGCAGAGGAATAAAGACAACGGTAGAGAGAGAGCGAGAGAGAGAGAGAAAGAAAGAAAATAAATAATGGTAGACAGAGAGAGAAGGACCAAGTGAGTCCAATAGGTCACCTTGTTGGCTTTGGCCATGAGTCCAGAGATCATCTGTTTCCCCGTCTCGATGAAGAACGTGCGATGAGTCTCATCAACAAGGAGAACCTACACACAAACCCGGTGCCAGATGGTTTTATACCGTACATTTGCATACAGATATAGATATACTAACACAAACAAAGAGAAATCTAGTCTGCTAACCTCAAACGCCTGTCTGATGCAGTGCAGTTTGGCCAGAAAGTCATGGTCACTGTAGCACTCCAACAATTCAGTCCTAGGAAATAAAACAGACGCTGTGTGATGCTTTCATTCTGAATACCTAGTGTCGACATATTTAGGGTCTACATTTCTGGGGAGCCATTGACATGGCTGAGGGTCTCTACGTGTGGACGGGGTCTCACCTAAGGGACCTGCAGACCACCTGGTCCTCACGCACTAGTGCCAAAGCCTCCTCATACAGAGCAGCTGGTCGCAGGGGCTGATACACACATTCCTGTAGAGAATCGAACCACTACACACACACACACACACACACACACACACACACACACACACACACACACACACACACACACACACACACACACACACACACACACACACACACACACACACACACACACACACACACACACACACACACACACACACACACACGGTTAACTACCGAACACATGCATGTCACTAAACATAACAAATCGGTATAAATAACCTAAGAAGGAAAATAATGGGGGAGGGAGCGATAGATGGAGAATGTTTAAGAGCAAACCTCTGCAGCAGAGAAGAAGGATTCATCTGATGCTATTGTTGTGGCGTCGTCATCATGTAATCGACTCGTGTTCTCAAAGTTTGGCAAAATCAGTGTTCCTTCACTCTCTGCAGACCGCACAGAAGTCGGCACCCACAACACACACACACACACACACACACACACACACAATACCACAAACCAAATCAGTATTGTAAAACAAAAGTCTGTGATATGCTTACTTTGCCTGTGTGTGTGTGTGTGTGTGTGTGTGTGTGTGTGTGTGTGTGTGTGTGTGAGTGTGTCCACATACCCAGATCAGCAAGCAGACTTTCAGGAGGGATGGTGGAGCCAAAATCCTCCTGCAGGTTGTAGGCTCTGTGCAGCAGAGTTTCGAGCTTCTGGGCAAACTGCGTGTTCCGCATATCAGCCTGGCATAGACCAATTAAAGACACACACCCAAAGCTAAGCACCAGTCAGCATATACACATAACAGACAGGATCTATAACACAAGAATACTAGCCATACATTAAATACATATACCTTCACTGCACTATAGAGTCCTTCTACAACAAAAAGCACTGATTAATTACAGCTGAATATGTTTTATGATTTCCATATCATTATGCGACTATACTCTATACTATTGACACTTTCAATCTTGCATCTTTAGCTGGTGTAAGCATGCAGCCAGATGATATCGCTGGTTATAGAATCATATAGAAGTATATGGCTGTAAGTTATGGAGTGTGTTTGTGGGTGTACTACATGCACGAGAGAGTATATGGTTTCTGCGTGCGTTTGTGTGTGCGTGTGTGTGTGTGTGTGTACGCACGCAGTATGTTTCCTTCAGGGTACTTCTCAAAATTACAGCAGGAGAAGCCAGATTTGCATATTTGTGCTACTGTGAAGGAGCAGGGTGAGTGTGAAGGTTTTCTGTGGGGAAAAAAAGTGTTATTTTGTGTCATTACTGTTGGTGGAGATGGAAGTGCCTTTGCTGCCCCCTGCATGGCCAGGCTGCTACTGCTAGATGAGTCATTCCGTGAGCGAGATCGATGCCGGATGTTCAAGGCCAACTCCCATTTCTGCAGAGCCTCCTCAAACAACTCCATACCTGGAGAGAAAGAAAGACAGTTCATGTCTTAAAGACAGTTCATGTCTTAAAGTTTTTACTTAAACGCTGTGCGAAAGACAGTTCATGTAGTTTCACAGTTGTTGTCAGTGTAACATCTCGACTTAAAGTTTTTAATTAAACGCTGTGTCTCTGCCATACATACCAATGAGGTAAAGGTTCTCTGCATTGACATCCTCTATATTGACTCCTGGCTCTTCTGCTAGAGCTGCCACCTCCAAAGGCATTGACTGACTGGGCGAAAGGTTGGGAGAAGTTGGCACCCGCATCTAACAGACAAATGAACTGTGTTACGGAGTGAGTTTGTACATGTTGTAACGCAGTAATATAACGCTGGCCCACAAATTCTACCACATTTGACAAGCTAAAGCATGCGTGTGTGGATGTCAGTGGCTAATGCTACCACATTTGACAAGCTAAAGCATGTGTGTGTGTGTGGATGTCAGTGGCTAATGTTACCACATTTGACAAGCTAAAGCATGTGTGTGTGGATATCAGTGGCTAATGTTACCACATTTGACAAGCTAAAGCATGTGTGTGTGGATGTCAGTGGCTAATGCTACCACATTTGACAAGCTAAAGCATGTGTGTGTGGATGTCAGTGGCTAATGCTACCACATTTGACAAGCTAAAGCATGTGTGTGGATGTCAATGGCTAATGCTACCACATTTGACAAGCTAAAGCATGTGTGTGTGTGTGGATGTCAGTGGCTAATGTTACCACATTTGACAAGCTAAAGCATGTGTGTGGATGTCAGTGGCTATGTGACCTACAGAGGTACTGTGCTACTGACTCAGGGGGAAGTGTGTGTGACCTGCAGTAGAGATACGGTGGCATTCAGTGAGTGTGATGGTGTGTGAGGAAGTGTGTGAAAGAGAGAGAGAGAGATTGAGTGTGTGTGTGTGTGTGTGTGTGGATGTCAGTGGCTAATGTTACCACATTTGACAAGCTAAAGCATGTGTGTGTGGATGTCAGTGGCTAATGCTACCACATTTGACAAGCTAAAGCATGTGTGTGTGTGTGTGTGGATGTCAGTGGCTAATGTTACCACATTTGACAAGCTAAAGCATGTGTGTGTGGATGTCAGTGGCTAATGCTACCACATTTGACAAGCTAAAGCATGTGTGTGGATGTCAATGGCTAATGCTACCACATTTGACAAGCTAAAGCATGTGTGTGGATGTCAGTGGCTATGTGACCTACAGAGGTACTGTGCTACTGACTGAGGGGGAAGTGTGTGTGACCTGCAGTAGAGATACGGTGGCATTCAGTGAGTGTGATAGTGTGTGAGGAAGTGTGAGAGGAAGTGTGTGAAAGAGAGAGAGAGAGAGTGTGTGTGTGTGTGTGTGTGGATTTCAGTGGCTAATGCTACCACATTTGACAAGCTAAAGCATGTGTGTGTGTGTGTGGATGTCAGTGGCTAATGTTACCACATTTGACAAGCTAAAGCATGTGTGTGTGGATGTCAGTGGCTAATGCTACCACATTTGACAAGCTAAAGCATGTGTGTGGATGTCAATGGCTAATGCTACCACATTTGAAAAGCTAAAGCATGTGTGTGGATGTCAATGGCTAATGCTACCACATTTGACAAGGTAAAGCATGTGTGTGTGGATGTCAGTGGCTAATGCTACCACATTTGACAAGCTAAAGCATGTGTGTGGATGTCAATGGCTAATGCTACCACATTTGACAAGCTAAAGCATGTGTGTGGATGTCAGTGGCTATGTGACCTACAGAGGTACTGTGCTACTGACTGAGGGGGAAGTGTGTGTGACCTGCAGTAGAGATACGGTGGCATTCAGTGAGTGTGATAGTGTGTGAGGAAGTGCGAGAGGAAGTGTGAGAGAGAGAGAGATTGAGTGTGTGTGTGTGTGTGTGACCTACTGAAGCAATGCTGTGTGAGGAACTGGAATGCTTGCTTGGTGCCAGAGAGGAGATGCTGCTCACGGCGTCCTGGCTGCGTGTGCTGGGGCTCATAATCTGTCGCCCGGGCAACGGCCCTACACAAGCACACAAAATATGATTATTATTATATTACTATAATAATAATAAATCAGCTCTCAACCACACCCTACCATCATAAAACACAATAGGCAAGAGAAAGTGGTGTGCTCTTAATAACAATAATAATACAAGCCAGTAAAGCAAGTCTATATATTGGAAGGCTCTTCCAAACAATGAAAACAGTACTGCAGTCCAGGTTGCTTTCTTTATAATTAAATGACAACCTAAACCAGAAAACTATCAGGAACATACGCTTGGTATAGTAAGGAGAACCAAGTGGAAAAAACAATGGAGAACAAAGTGTTTATCAGCACAAGTCATAACATCTCAAACAAATCACCTCCAGGAAAATAACAATGCATTGTATAAAACATAATGTTAGGAGGCTCTTGGTTATGGCAAATCTCAACTAGTTGAACGAGAAATGGTGCTCGTCTTGAAAAATCATTTTGACTAAACCACCACTAGCTATGCTGACCAGGATGTCCGATTCTCACACGCTCTGAACTTTCTTGCGTTCCAGTGCTGTTAACGCCACTCAGATCTCAGCAGTACTGTAATTATGTTAAACACTCCAAAATGATTCAATGAACCAAGGCCCTTTTTGTTATGCCCAACACGCTGAAATCAATTCGGCCAAATCACATTCACACTTCAGTCACAAGTAACAGTAGAAGATTTTATCGGCAAGTGACTGTCAGTGGGTTGCAGTGCTCCATCATCAGAACGGATGCCTTGAGATCTCAGCATCATAACTTTGGTAATTCCATGGTCTACTAGTTGAGCTGAAGGATGCTAAACAATTTAAAAAAAGCGAGTCGACTGACCTCTCTTCAGGGAGGTGGGTCGCCCCGAGCGCAGCAGATCCGGGATCGCTACCGTCTTTTGGGCGTCTTTGGATCCCAGCTGTTTCCTCTTCCTGCCACGGCGCTTCATGTGGTGGGCCGTCAGCGCCAAGGCAACGCTGCCCAGCGCCGTGGCGAACAGAACCTTCTTCAGACTTGGAGAGAGCCGCAGCTGAGAGAAGATGGACTGAAAGAGGGGACGATGGGGCGGAAGGAGAGAGTCGAGTGGCGTGGCCATGAAAGGGAAACCGGGGGAGCCGGGGAATAGAGGAGATTACAGCAAGGTTAGAAAGCGCTGAGGTGAGAACGGGAGAGTGTGAAAGAGAGAAATTACATGGATGACTATGATGATTCATTAACACAACGGTAGCTACTTCGCACATCAAGGATGTGTGTACCAGACACATGGCCAATAAAAAACAAAGTCCATATTTGTGTGGCTGTCTGAAAAAGGCATTTTTGTGTGTGCGTGTGTGTGTGTGTGCGTGTGCTCACCTGGCCAAAGGTTGAGTAGAGGAACACAGGAATCTCTGCCACAGTCATGGCCAGAGCCTGCATGATAGAGATGCCCTCAGCTCGTCTTAGAGACATCTCAGCTCACGCCTACCCTTCACTCCTTCAGGCCTGATCCCTGATCAGTTGGGATTCAGCTAGGTTGTCACAACACTGCCTGTGGCTGTGGCTGTGGCTGTGGGTGGCCACTTCTCCCTTCCCGATCAGGACGTTGCTCCTCACTGGGCCCTTGCCTTCATTTTACCACTACTGTTGTTCCTAAAGAGCAAAGAGACAGCTGTAACTATGTGTGAAACAACAAAGAAGAAAAACTCAAGATGAGTTTGTACGAGAGACATATAGATGGACCGTATACTGAGGTGAGGGACCAGACAGGCTATGCAAGTAAGTCTGTATGTGTATGTGTATGTGTGTGTGTGTGTGTGTGTGTGTGTGTGTGTGTGTGTGTGTGTGTGTGTGTGTGTGTGTGTGTGTGTGTGTGTGTGTGTGTGTGTGTGTTTTAGTGAGATCATCAAGGCCTGTTTATCAAACTGTCAACATCAGTAGAATAGAAAGAAAATTAAACTGAATAAAGGAATATAGTTGCTTTTGCTAATTGTGGACTGAAACTTGCTGCTTTGCTCTGACAACAATTTACTTGTTGAGCTTTTGTCTACACTTGTGCAGATGAGGAATGGGATATGGTGCTTTCATAGTGAATGTAGAAACTTTAGGGAAACACAACTTCTTTTCACCACTGTCATCTGATGCGCAGTGGCCATTGCCTGTGTGTCAGCAGTTTGAATCTGATATTGAATTCTGTCTGTTGGTTAGCAGTGTATGTACTGGGGCATGAATGATATGACAGCTCTGAGTACTCGCACAACCCAACGAAGTAGGCCTGACCTATCTCCTATCTCTCTCTGAAAGGATCCTATGGCTAACACTCAAGAGTGTTAAGCGCTAAGTACTTGCCGGTGTAGATTTGACCAGCGTGTATTTTGCCTAAGTTCAGGCTCCAGAGTGTCGCACGAATCTAAACGCAGTGCTCTTGGCAATCTGAAACAGCTCAGCAGCCATTCATTCGTCTCAGCAAACAGTACTGTGCACGAGCTCTAAAAACCTGTTCTGTGCATAAGCCCTGGATGGCTAAAGCATCTTAGGGCAGTATGTAAGGCATTTTGGATCGCAAACTGAACACTTGCAATATCATTCAAGGGTTTTTACAGTCTTAATTGGGATCAATGGACCAATATTATTTAATAATCTAATGATTACAATTACTCTAATACATATAATAATCTAAATTGTATTATATGATAGAATGCGTTTGTTTATGTTCCCCAAATTTAAAATTTATGTTTACTTGCATTCGAGAAACAATTTGTGGACTGTGAAAACTAGATGTTTTATTCTTATCTTGGTAATAGTGCTCTCAATTTTCTCTTACCTGAGAAGAGCAAAAATAAGAGCCTTACTGAATCCCAATGGGATCAATCAATGGGTACTAAAAAAATTAAATAAAATCGTGGCTAAAAACACAAATAAGAGGAATTTGTTTGTATCGCTTCCTGCATGAGGCCCACTGTCCCCTTTCCATCGCCCACTATGTAAACAGTTAGTTACTTTGATGTGCAATAAGCATTCCAATGTATTGCTTGCCTGTGAGTTCCATGGATAAGTGACAAACTTCAACAGCTGGAGGTGACAAAGGGACGCTACAGCACTAGAAAATATGATGGGGGCAATGGGATGATCTCAGGTGGCTCAAAGGTTGACAAGGTGTTCTTCCTAAACTCATCTTCACTACCTTTTCATCTTCATGTCTATTTGATATTTTCCACTACAGATATGTGCGTATTGGGCTGTAAAATATCCTAAACATGAGACCACAACTCTTCCACAAGCCATCCGTAGTAACTTTACCACAGGATTGGTCTGACAAAAAAGAAAACAGTCACACGTTCTGCACACAGGACTCAAGATTAAGAATGTATTTTGCCCTGCCCATTTGCCAATGTTATCTAATGAGCGTTGTGCACATATATTTCACCTAAGTGGAGTGTTTATTTCCTTGTAATGACCTTTAAATGAGACATTACAGTGGCCTCTTCCACCCATCTGACCTCGCTTTGGAGGTGTCTGAAGCAACAATGTCAAATGTCTGGCCATAACTAAATGTAACTTAATGATAATGGAAGAGTTTACAACTCTTTCAAGGAGACTAGATCATCTTTCCCTACGTATCTGAGAACATTCTCCTTCTGATATCGTATTGGTCCAATGCAGCATGTGTAAGCTTTTCTTCTGTCGACGCATACTGCTCCTTTAAAAAAAAAAAAAATCTACACTAAGACTAAATAACCCATTCCAGTTATGTCATTGCGCTTAATGTTATAATGCTGTGTAAACGGAACGATCACAGGGCATCTGCACCTAGTAAGGTGCTCGCAACAGCAAAGATCAACGCAATGACATTGGCACACCAGCTAGATAAAGTTGGCTAGTAGCTAACGTTAGCTGTTTAAAGCACAGACAAGCGATTAGTACATGTCTGACCCCTTTTGATGTTGTGTAAAAAACACTAAGGGGAACAATCCAGGTATGACCGAACCTCTGTGGGCATTAACTATCAAAGTTAGCGTGCCATCTAACCTAGCTAGCCACTAACCTAACGTGGGTTTCTAGTCGTCAGTTGGACCAAAGTCCTCTCTGGTTGGACATCTAGCTTAGCTTGCAAGCTAGAGGTAGATAATCGACACTAAACCATCATGCCAGTCGTTATTCATCGGCCACCCATTTCGGTATTCACAATGTTACACATACAAATGCTACATATTAAACTATAAATGCTCAGTTTTTAATGGGGGACTTGTCTTGCTATGCTAGTTAGCTAACTGAGCTAGCTAAGTTTTCTACTAGCCACATCACGTTGCCTCGCTAATATAACTAATGATGCTATGCTCTCTGCCCGTCCAAGAACACTATGCTACGCTACGTCTGTTTGCCTTCAACATAACACAAATTACTAAATACAGATTACTCACTTCGCTGTCCTGTTCATCTAATACAGTAGAAGGGCATCATCCTTCCCAGGGCTTGTCGCACAACCTGTGATTCCAGCTAAAGAGGTGAATCCAAGCCATACAGTCTACTCGTTGACAGATTCCAGTGTCTACCAATGACTGTTCGGTGTTGCAAGCATAATGAAGAAAAAAATCTACTGAATGACCAATAGAATGCAAGATGGATAGCTTTTGCTTTTCCCTCTTTGAATGAGCTGTGCAACAGCGAAACGCTTGGCAATGCATCAATTGACTTCTCTGACCTAGTGTATCTATAATTACATACGTACATAATGAACACACATATTCGCCTTTTATGAATGCTGCATTTAGTTATGTGACTTTTTTGCAAGTTAACTGACAGGTAAATAAACTCAAACAGAAACTGAAAGTAACTGAACAAAAGTACGAAATACATGAAATATGAAATAAATACACAAACAAACGTGGTCAAAGTTAATTGGATTCAGTGACACCATTTGAAACCATTTTCAAAAAGCATGCGGCCAGTTTTCAGATAAGATGATACTGTAGTTATTGTTGGACCGCAGTGTATTATGGGAGAACTACACTGCGACTGTTAGCCTAAATTCTAGGAATATGTGTGTTATATTCACCTGTAATGTGTGTGGTTTATGTGCAAGCCTTCATGTTATGATGTTAATGTGGTCGATACATATGACTTGAAGTGCCAACCGTGTTCGTGTTATACAGATGCCGTGGTTATAATGGCTGGTCGAGCGATGAGAACGGTGTGCAAATAGCACCAGAAGACAATCAACATTCGAGAAAGCGGAACAAGAGGAGTTCACACTGCAAGCATTTGATGCGAGTCCTGCGCCCAGAATGGGTCAGAGAACACATCCGCCTGAATGCGGAACAAGAGGAGTTCACACTGCAAGCATTTGATGCGAGTCCTGCGTCCAGAATGGGTCAGAGAACACATCCGCCTGAATGCGGAACAAGAGGAGTTCACACTGCAGGCGTTTGATGCAAGTCCTGCACTCAGAACGGGTCAGAGAACACATCCGCCTGAAATCTCCCCGCTCACTTGCTTACATTGCTTGATGAAGCAGAGCATGTGGAATATGTTCTGTGAGCCACCAGACATCAGGTACGGCAGGCGTACGCCACCGTGGAGACCTGCGAAGACAAAGTGGTGGGGACACGACAAGCGGAGGTAACCGACAAACGGTGATACCCCAGGCGAAGCCCTGGACAACAGAGGAGGCGAGACAACGGCTGCTACTGGTGCGGGGAGCCTGGTCATGTGGCCTGCCAATGCTTGGTGCCCGGACCTGGTCATGTGGCCTGCCAATGCTTGGTGGCCGGACCACAGATCGCACCTCAGCAGCTGGCGTTAAACCAGTAGAGGGTGGCCCAATGGGAGGATCATCCCATAATACACTGCGGTCCAACAATAACACAAGTCCGCGTAGCGGAGTCCGAGCTACGCCACATAGCCCCCTCCAGGCGGGTTACATGTCCTCATAAACCCCATCCTGCATTACAAAGTCCCAAAGATGAGCAGGAGGCCTGCGAGTACGCCCTAAGTGGTTCGATGGCATCCTCGTTGCAGGCAGAGATGTTACAGTCCCAGTGGACGATTCCCCCACAGTCTCTATTTCCCCACTGAGGGCGAGCTAAAGGCCGGTAGGGTGCTAGGCGGTCACGGTGGAGGACTACAGTTCTTTTACGCCCTGTTAGCTGCACACGGTACACAACATCTGACAGTTTAGCTAAAACAACATATGGCATCAAGGCAGCGGGTGTGCATCCGTTGCTCTCCTGAACTGCGCTCTTGTACGCCCACAGGACCATTAGAATGTGGAGGTCCCAATCTGCCTGCCGATTGCCGGTGATGGTCAACTGCTCCGCCAGCGTTTTGTTAAAGCGTTCCACCAATCCATCGCTCTGGGGGTGTGGTGGAGTAGTTTGCATCTTCTTTACTCCCAGCAACCGAAAGACCTCTTGGAACACCTCTGCCTCGAAGTTCCTCACCTCATTCACCAAGAATTTTGCTGTTGTTGCGGCACTCTGGTCGGAAGTGGCGTACGCCTCGGGCCACTTGGTGAAGTAGTCCATTGCCACCAGAATGTAGCGGTTATTCCGCTCGGTGACGGGAAATGGTCCGAGGAAGTCCACGTCGACTCGTTCCATGGGTGCCCAGACCTGTTACCGTTGGAGCGGGGCATGGGAACGCCGCCCGGGTCCTTTTCTGGCTGTGTCACAGCAATGTACGTATTGCTCGGTGTCGAGGCGGCAACCAGGCCAGTAGAACCGTGACCAGAGCAGGTGTAATGTCTTTGAGATGCCGAAGTGGCCTGTCCTCACAGCGCCGTGGTTCATCCGCAGCACCTGGCCACGTACACAGGGAGGCACCAGCAGTTGCAGTGTCTCGCGCTGTCCAGATGGTGTCTGCCAGCGGCAATACAGCAGCCCTTCTCGGAGGGTAAAGTTGGGCCACTGCGAGTACAGCGTTTTGGTCTCTGGATCCAGAGCGGAAACAGCAGACCACTGTGGACGCTGCCCCTTCCCACTCGAGAACGGAGCCTGGCGAGGACAGGGTCTTGTTCTTGCATCCGCTGCAGCTGTTGTCTGTCGAAGACCTCCCACTCCTTCAGCGGTGACTCTTCCATCCCGTAGACTGGTATGCAGGTTGCAGGTTCGATGAGAGTTCCAGGCTCTTCGTCAAGGGCTTCGCCGATTTAGCCAGCCCGGTACATCGACTGACGCAGAAAACACAGCCCTTCGACTGGAGCGAGGACTGCACGAATGCATTCGACAGGCTGCGGGCAGCGCTGGTGGAGGCACCGGTGTTAGCATTCCTCGACCCCACTCGCTTCTTCCAGCGACGTGGGTGTTGGGGCAGTGCTCTCACAGAAAGGAAAGCAAGGAGAGCAGGTAATCGGCTACTTCAGTGAAGCCCTCGACAATCAGGTCACGTTGACCGTGTGTTGCGACGGAATGGCGCCAGTCTGAGCGTCATGAGAGGAAGAGCACGCCGACAGCTGAGACAACGCACGACCAGCATCCGAGAGAGGCAAATGTCCGCACAGCCAACACCGCGGACACAGCGCCGGCCACAGACAACGAGTGGGAGGTCTTGACAGACAACAGCTGCAGCGGATGCAAGAACAAGACCCTGTCCTCACCAGACTCCGTTCTTGGGTGGGAAAGGGGCAGCGTCCACAGTGTTCTGCTGTTTCCCTTCTGGATCCAGAGACCAAAACGCTGTACTCGCAGTGGCCCAACTTTACCCTCCGAGAAGGGCTGCTGTATTGCCGCTGGCAGACACCATCTGGACAGCGCGAGACACTGCAGCTGCTGGTGCCTCCCTGTGTACGTGGCCAGGTGCTGCGGATGAACCACGGCGCAGTTGACCATCACCGGCAATCGGCAGGCAGATTGGGACCTCCACATTCCAATGGTCCTGTGGGCGTACAAGAGCGCAGTTCAGGAGAGCAACGGATGCACACCCGCTGCCTTGATGCCATATGTTGTTTTAGCTAAACTGTCAGATGTTGTGTACCGTGTGCAGCTAACAGGGCGTAAAAGAACTGTAGTCCTCCACCGTGACCGCCTAGCACCCTACCGGCCTTTAGCTCGCCCTCAGTGGGGAAATAGAGACTGTGGGGGAATCGTCCACTGGGACTGTAACATCTCTGCCTGCAACGAGGATGCCATCGAACCACTCAGGGCGTACCCGCAGGCCTCCTGCTCATCTTTGGGACTTTGTAATGCAGGATGGGGTTTATGAGGACATGTAACCCGCCTGGAGGGGGCTATGTGGCGTAGCTCGGACTCCGCTACGCGGACTTGTGTTATTGTTGGACTGCAGTGTATTATGGGATGATCCTCCCATTGGGCCACCCTCTACTGGTTTAACGCCAGCTGCTAAGGGTGCGATCCGTGGTCCGGCCACCAAGCATTGGCAGGCCACATGACCAGGCTCCCCGCACCGGTAGCAGCCGTTGACTACACTGCGACTGTTAGCCTAAGTTCTAGGAATATGTGTGTTATATTCACCTGTAATGTGTGTGGTTTATGTGCAAGCATTCCTGTTATGATGTTAATGTCGTCGATACATATGACTTGAAGTGCCTACCGTGTTCATGTTATACAGATGCCGTGGTTATAACCAACTGTACTTACTGTAAGTGTGGTGTATGTGTATTGATTGATGATTTGATAGCAGTAAAGTGTTGAGAGCCAATCAACGACTCGACCTGATTCTTGCCTTCGTCACAATACTCTTCAGCATTATTAGGCCTATAGCTAGATCTAAATGTATAGTCTAGCTACATTGTGGAAATTCATTTGTGAAGTGAGTTATAAAAATATGTTTTTAACAAAACTGCTAAAGAGTTGGAAGATATTTGGTCTGCAATCTAACCAGGACAATTTTGCCGTTTTAATGTTCTAGTGCTGTTGCATTTCATTCAGCTTTCAAAAACAGCCTGGTTATTGAAATACCTTGTTTATTGAAAACCTTGTTAATGATATAACAATCATTAATTGTCTAAATCAGACTTTTGGTCATATGTGGTCTATTTTTATGCAGACCCTTCAATTCATGGGTCATGGGTCATGGGTCATGAAATGGTGATGATGGATAAAAAAGAGGTAGTGGTCAGAAGATAGAACTGCCGATCAAAAAATATCTTTAATTTGTTTGTTTGCTGAGTAGAATATTCTGTAATTTAAATCCTAATTTAGATAGGCTGTAATACTTGAATCCTATCAAGGCTATAGATTATCTGTAAATCTGCTTGTATTATCCTTTCAACGAAGTATTTGAGCGTACATATGCCCCAATAAAACTCCGATTTATTGAGATAAGTAAACCCACATCTTGCGAGACGGTGCAATCCAAATCGGAGTATAAATTTAACTGGTTGGAGGCAGAGGAATAGTGCACAAGGAAACGAGACTGAACAGGTCTTGTCTCCACCCCAAGTCTACCGATCCCAAAAATGAGGAAGAGGCACTACTGCACTTCCACAGTAGTTTTACCGTCTTGCTGTTCATGTTAGGCTGGCGTGCTATGTTTCAGATTCACCAATGTTTTTTCCCTGCATTTAAATACACCGCAGTGTGGCTTCATCACCATGACGCAGGACCGCTCCAGTCCCCCAGTACGCAGATGCGGAGAGACGTGAAGCAGGCAGGCTCCCTGATGTGGCCAACAACAGAGGGATTTATCGTTATGTCGGGGTAAGTCTGAAAAAATTATTAACGTAATCGGATAAACTCCATTATCCGATATCTTAGTACCCTTGATCTCGACGTTGATTTGAGATGTGGCGGCCATGTCTAGACAAGCTGCTCGCGAAATGATAGCCCAGGCACTATAGGAACTGCCTTCCATCCTCTCACGCTCAATACTGAATGTTTTGTCTACCATTTTGCATTCAAACTGCTTATTGCTTTACAGGTGATGAACAACGATTTAATTTCTACAACTCTTTTTTAAAAACGAAGAGATGCCCTTCAATTTCTAAATAAGTTCTCATAAATGACAGTATGCATTCGGTCTGCAGTTGTCTCGTAGCCTTCATGTTAGGCCGGTCATCGTGTGGATTCTAAAGCACGGTCTTTCAGTGTCCTAATGATCATCATGCCGAACTGAGGAAAATGCCATCATCACATGAGCAGCATGAGGTGCATGTTTTGAAGCTGACTGATCCGATCTCTAAACGTTCTCTGTATTCAGCATTTCTTGTTCTTTTCCTCCGATAACTACGGGCTAATGTTCTCGTCTCGTCTCTCTCTCCTTGACATAGGGAAGAAGATATGAAAATGTGATTGTAATTTTTTCTCCAATGGAACTATGGGATTTATTTTGGTTGACAAGGTGAGGAATGTAAAGCTTTTGTTTGCTAATGTATGTATCTATGTGTATTTATTTAGCCATTAAATTATTTATTTAGTGGCTAAAGTCTTTGACTCAACGCTGTCGCATTTTGGCTCCTCTTGATCTTCAAAACATGAACATATGGAAAGGTCTAAAATGAAGTCTTGTTTGCAGATATTTTAGAAATTGTTTTGGTTAGTAGCCTACCATCAAAGCTGAAACAACTAAATCAATATCACATATGCCAATCTTCAAATAACTAAAACAAAGTAGTTAAAGACGAGACATTACAGAAAGATAGTGTAGTAAGCAACATCACTATATTATTTGAACATTATGTCGCTCACAGAAGTGCTAAATGTTGTTGTATAGAGACAGCAATATTTGTCAACCCACGTTTTTCTTGCGATGGCTTGCAACACAACACAGCCCTAGGGTAACGCACCACTGAACATCCCTGTGCTTGTTTGATTGTTTCCATGGTAACAGCAGGGGCATCAGAGTCAGCGGATGGTTGTCTTCGGTGCCATCTTCCTCCTCACAACACTGCTCATCCTCTACAGCTCCAACAGCGGTAACCAGCTGTACGGTGCTGTAGGGGTAGGGAACTATCACTATGTGTCCAAAAACACAGACCTAAGAAGATGGGCCACAAGAGATGCATACGTCCCAGTCTATGGAAACAAGGTGAGTTTCAGGCCTACATGGAGTGAGGGATATCAGAGAGGCAGGAAGTGATACTCAAAATGAAATATAATAATAATATTAAATATTATTACTAAAATGAAATATGTATTGGAGAAACATCTTGCATCTGAAATGATGGACATGAATGAATGAATACACGTACAGCGCTTTCTAGGTAGGTCTATGTCTGTATATAACCGCCTTCACATATGCTTTTGAAATATTAATTACTAGGTTACTATAGCAAAATGCAAACCGGACATATAATCTTTACCAGGCCAAGAATGTTATGTTTTTCGGTGCAGTTTGTTTTTGTTTTTGTCAATTTGTCTGTCTGTGTGCAGGATAACACAAAACCTACCAGTCCGATTTCCATGACACTTGGAGGAAAGGTGTAACATGGGCTGTTTGTGTGTATTTGCAGACACTCTTGCTGCGCTGTAGCCAGTGTGCCCTGGTGACCAGTTCCAGTCACATGCTAGGCAGCGGAGTGGGTCCTGAGATCGACCGTTCAGAGTGTGTGATTCGTATGAATGACGCCCCCATCTCTGGCTTCGAGAAAGATGTGGGGAACCGCACCACCCTGCGTGTGGTGGCACATTCCAGCGTGTTCCGTGTGGTACGCAGACCCACCGAGTTCCTCAACTTGTCCACTGACATGTCCGTCATCTTCTGGGGCCCACCGACCAAGATCGGGCGCGAGGCGAAGGGCACTTTGTTTAGGCTCATCCAGAGGGTTAGTGCCACCTACAGGAATGTCTCATTCTACACCATCACCCCCAGCAAGATGAAGAAGTTTGACTCGCTGTTCCAGAGAGAAACTGGCCGAGACAGGTAGTTTTCATTTTCAAGTCAGTGATTTACATTATTTATTTTTAAAAATTTCATGTGCTTTTTTTAACTGACTGTCTGCGCTGTTGCAGAGAGAAGTCTCGCTCCTGGCTCAGCACCGGCTGGTTCACCATGGTGATCGCCATCGAGCTGTGTGACAATATCAAAGTCTACGGGATGGTGCCACCCAATTACTGCGGGTGAGGAGACACATCTAAAGCCTGAACTCTGTGCTATTCAGTTCTGTTGGAATACAAACATTACATAGCGACCATCTGAGGGCCATCTTGAAGATTGTGTGTGTTTCAACATTAGGCAGTGATCTCTCCTGTGTGAGGCAGCACTGACAAGTGTCAACAACAGACCATATCATCGGTTTGTTGTCTCTGGCCTTGTAATTCCTGAAAGCACCACTCAATTACAATGTAATTACTAACTGGTGGGTCAGGATGCCTGAAAGGAGACCAGGCTTCCCTGAAGTGACATTGATGAGCATTGCTCATCTGCCAAAAGTTGATCCAATTTCATCTTGAACCAGTGCCACCTCTCTTGCTCTACGCATGCAATGTCACTCACTCTGCTGTTGAATCATGCCAAGAGAATCTTCCTTTTCTATATCCACCACCACTTGCTCGTGGGATTCCCATTTTACTGAGAAGTTATGCAGCAGTGTGTGTGTGTGTGTGTGTGTGTGTGTGTGTGTGTGTGTGTGAGAGAGAAAACAGAATTGGCATGTGGTGACGAGTGTGGGAAAGGAAAGCAGTTCATGTGTGTGTTTGTTGTTAAGTGAAAGGCTCCAAATCAAGGAAGAGTTTGAGGTTGATGCTGATTGTGCGGAACAGACAAGATCTGCCATAGTTATTTTGAATTGACTGCAACATTTCTCTGTATATATCTGCATTTCAGACGGAGGCAATCCAAGCGCATGCCGTACCACTACTACAAGCCTCGCGGACCGGACGAGTGTGCCATGTACATGCAGAACGAGAAGGGTCGTCGTGGAAACCACCACCGCTTCATCACCGAGAAACAGGTGTTTTCACGCTGGGCAAAGCTCTTCAACATCACCTTCTCCATCCCCACCTGGTAAAAAATTAAATACGGAACCAGCGGGATGGCAGGATTTTTTTTGGAACACAATCTTAATGAATGTCTCTGAGGGGAGAGTTACTCAAAAGAGAAAGGTACTACCAAACAGAGATTTCACTGCAGGAGCAGGCCTTCCTCCTGCGAGTAGAGGGGTATGGGGTGCTTTCAAATTCTCTGAGAAACGGTCTTCATGGTAACCATCTTTGCAAGGGGGCTTTGGGGGGATCTGTGGCGGCTCCTAGAAATGTTTTCTATAAATCTGACACTTTTAAGGTGGGTGAGCTTGACAAATCCACAATTCCTTTTCAAATCCACTTTGAATGTTCATTAATCCATCTGAGCAACAAAACACTAAAGAAAAACATCAAAGTTGCTGTCACTCAGTTTTATAGATGGAAAATAGGTATGTGAAAGAATGTGCTAAACCTCTCCACAAAGCACAACTGTAAACGTGTTTTGTAAATATGTGAAATGCTAATTGAATGATTTAAATATGTATTTTTACATGTTTGTAATATTTCTCTTCTCTTTGCCAAAAGAAACCATGACTACTGTAGAAGCAAAAATGAAAACATTGACCATTATGTCGCTGTGAATTTCCTGACCCTTGTAAGATCTGTGTTTTTGGTCTAAATAGACGCTGGGTTTGTATGCATCAGTGTTACCATGGCGATACTTTCCTGGAATGTTGCTGCAGCACTGGGCTCTCCTTGGCTTTCCTGACTGATGTAACCTTAGAGTAAGGCACCTCTGTGATTCAGTATTAAGGTCAATTTGTTGGTTCTCCTCATGTTTCTACTGTGTGTGTTTGTTCCTTGATATGAGAAGAGACTTTGGGGATTTCTCCGGCATTCGTGTATATGAATGACCTACATCAACTATTTCGTTAAGAACAATGGACCTCATTCTCGAATGCAGTTAAGAAAAAGATAAGAAGAAATTTCGCCTTCATGAACCCCACGGGGATCTTTCTTAAGATCTGTCTTACGAAGTTCGTAAGAAGACATTTAAGAAGACACTTAAGAAAATGTTTCGAGAATGAGGTCCAATGATGGTGGCACAGTTCATGGTTGGGTAACTATTGTGGGACCTGTTAAGAGTGAGGAGAGATAAGGGTGGCAAAAGATTGCATGTTTGGACAGAATACCTTGAAATGAACAGTGCAGTAAGAATATGTTGCACATATGTTAAATAATTTGGCTATAGGCTGGGATGTATTGCTTAGTAGTATTAGTAGTATGTCTATACACCAATTTCTTTTTTTGCACACCAAATGATGTCACATCCTTAAAATATATTCCAACTGCCTCCTACGCTGGACTACAACCGAGATTCACTGCCGCCAAAAACTGAAATAATGGATGATGATGAAAACTGGCTAAAGTCAGAGAGCTTTAGGATTAGATTAGCTGGCAAATCTTGTTTGGAACCTCTGCCACGCTGTCTTGGAAGAAGACATTATAGCATTATGTTTTCATCACCGCATTAAACTTAAATTTTGCTGAATGCTAGCGGGATGCATCCCCTCAGTCTCTCCATCGGGTATCAAGAAACAAACAACACAAGCCAGACAACCAAAAAGAGATAAAAAAGATGTCAGTGTTATGTCATTTTATCCGTTTCTGAGAAGTCATTGGTTACTTATTATTTCATGCTACAGGTCTGCAGATTATTTTTCCAACCAGAAAAATAGGAATACACTATGATTATACAGATGCTCTGGAGGGCCGACACTGGCAGAACTGCCCTTGAATAAATATTATGGGAGCTTGGCTTGGTGAAATGGGCCGGGGCCTTTGTGCTGCCTACTTAAGTCTGCCAAGAGGAATGTAAACTTGGTTCACTGACCTTTGCTGTATTGCTTGCACATAGATCAAGCTCGGAATGTTCTGTGGTACATCTGATGAAATAACACTTGTTTCAAAATCAAACCTCTTGTTCGTGTATTTTTTTTTTGCTTTGTGGTTGTGAAACTACATCACCAAGGGACACATGGTAGTTGATAGATTTTGTCACATATACAGAAAGAAGAATTTCTGGAAAGAACACATTAAGAACTCTAATGTATGACATGAAACACACTTGACCAACACAAACATTTCATATAATTTCCAATTACATCAATTAAAAAACCAAGGGGTTGAAAAATATGTGTTTTTCTAGTAAACCCTAACCAAACAGTAAAAGGCTGGTCCAACAGGGATGATTGCCGGCTTAAAGCAACTGTGTAAGGCAAACCGTGGATATCAGTAAGAGGTTATTATAAGCACTTTCTTTCCTCTAAAAGAGGAATAAAGGAATTAGATTATTCTTCTCTTGCATACCAACTTCTCAGACAATCATCTAAAACTGTACATAGTCCTATTGTGGAAGCTTCTAAACCTAAAGTATACAATGATAGTTAGTGGGCGGAGCCCTCTAACAGCTCAGCTACGGCCAATCCCCTTGCTGCACTGCAGCCCCGTGAAGAATTTACCTATCCCGGCCCCTCCAGAGCGGGGCTACCCTACTGAAGGATCACTAACCCACCAATCAGCTGCCACCATGAAAAACTGAAGCTTTAAGCACAGCTGGAGCCCAACGTTAGATGGCTCTGCCGATACTTGTATAACGAGTTACATGCCCAGTACCTACCGTTATAGTTCATATGGGCTCTATCCTGTTACAGCTCCGCTACTGCCATAAGGCAGAGCCAGATGAGTCAACATCCAGCTGCGTCTCAACAATGTTCCAGAGGGGATAACACCATCTAGAAGCCATTTATAACTCACTTAATGTCAACTAACCGCCAACTTCGGCCTCATGTCTGCAGCAATGTCTAACACAGTGTCAGAAAGGGAACCAGTCGTTATATCCCCTGAGATAACATCTAATGAAAGGGGATTGCGACAACCATGAAGCGGCAGAACAGATGTCACTAACAGAGGCACTCTGAAACAGTGCCACAAATGCTGCCATGTCCCTCGTCAAGTGCGCCTGCAGCCCCCTTTACTGCATATGCGACCACAATAGTGCCACACAACCAATGTGATGACTGCTGTGGTGAAACCGGTTGCCTGGCCACCACTGTACAGTAGCACACAACCAACTGCTCTATCCTATGAACTGCTGACATGTGCTACTAAGTCAAAGCCCTCGCAGGACAAAGAGGGTTCAAACTGCCATCCTTTGCAGATACATGTGGCGGAGATGAAAAACCATTCAAATCACCCGCCTTGAACTAAATGCCGATGTAATAACCTTTGGCATAAAAGCAGGGTTAGAATACAAGACTGCCGTGTTCGCACTCAGCATAAGGTATTGTGGGCTAACTGATAATGCACACAAATTACTGACTCTATCTACTTAAGTCAAGGCCCCCATTTGCACAAGCGTCCTTTGCACTGTCTGAGTGGTCACAGAAACTCCTATCTCCATTGATAACCACTGTGCTAAGCCTGAAGCAAATGCCCATCTGTTTTCCAGAACTTGTGCAAGTAGCAAGCTGTCCGTGGTGTTATTTTAGGAGAATGGCCACTGTAGCTCGTATTAGTGGTACTATGGCTGGTTCTATACATCCTGATTACTGCTGCAACTGTGTTTGACTGATTTTTAGTTGGGCACCGATCTTCCTGTATTCCTTTCCTTCTTTGTGAAGTCTCACAATCAGATTTTTCCAATTCATCTCCATGTGAGAGACATGCAGATAGACACAGCCCACAGGTTCAAAATAGAGAAAGGTCTTCTGGTGTTCACAGGTCATTTTATTACCATGTTCATGCAATTAGGCTTATTGAAAATCACATGTGTACTCAATCTTGTTTCAATGATCACAGGTTTTTCAAACTTGTGTCAGTGAACACAGGTGTATTCAGTTCTGTTGCATTGAGTTTCTACTTTGAGGCCTGTATTTCCAATTATTTTAAGTATTTGTTTTTGATTCGTCGTAAGAGGAAATACTAAGCTTATCAACTTAGAAATAATGCAATGATTGAGAGGGGGTACAGTTTTGAATCATTTCACATTGCGTTGATATTGCACATGGGTCTACTCACTTCTGCTGTATATTGTAATGCACAGGTACCATGATTCTCATGAAACTCGTTCTATCCCCTCTCCTTACCGGTATCTGATTATATATTTGGGTGGTTCATGATGAAAATCATAATCATTTCAGCCAGAGGGCTTAACAGCACACCTTGTTTTCCAACATGATCTGAGTTGAGTCCTTCAGAGGTTGGAAGTAGAGCTCTGCATGTGTAACACACTCTTGGTTCATGTAGTAATAACTTGGCACCAAGGCTAAACAAGGAACACGCACCTGCCAGAGAACAGTTTAAGCCAAATAAGACAAAAAAACAGGGTAAAAGGCAATCTTCTTATAACCAACCCATTTTAATCAGTCGATCAAAAGATGAATTGGGTATGTAGTTTTAGTGTAAATCTAAGAAATATCACAGTTATTTGAACATTTAGTGCAACGAACACACCCTTCCACTGATGCTCTGTTCAAAGTCACTGTGATGGCAGAGGTGTGTGATTTTTTATAATCAAGTTCTTTCCCTGGCAATTCAGTCGGTATTCAGAGGCACCTTCACGCTCACTTACTCGTCATATACACACATACATTCCCTCTGGACCAACACCTTGCATTCCAATTACTGAAAGAAAGTGTTGCAGTTAAAATATTTTAAAATATTTCTTTGTCCAGTCATTAAGCGCCCAACATCCAGTACAGGAGCAGTGTGACTGGGAGAAGGGACAATATGCCCCACCACCTCCTCTTCAGATAAGAAGTCGCTTCTTAAAATGAACTCCTCCCAGTCTGTAGGCATTAAATGTAATAATCCAGTCGGCTGGAGATCACCTTGCAGCCCTGAGTGGCAAAGAGGCGATGCTCTTTGGGGAAATAGTTAAGATCTTGGGCCATGCGCTCCACCACTTCCTTGTCTGGCTTCATTTTCCTGGCGACCATCTCAGCAAGGCCACACTGAACCACGTGCTTTTGCTCCAGAGGCAGGAAAGGCACATAGACGTCCACCAGGTGCTTGTCAATCAAAGTGGCATGCCAGAAACCGCCTAGGAGGAAACAGGGTGAAAAAACGAGAGAAAAGCCAAGAGGTCAATTTTCTCTCATAACTCAGTGGGAAACAGAGAAAGAAAAAAAGACAAAAACAGGACAGTAAAAAACACAAGATCAAAGACCTGGTCATGACATTGAAATGGAATACTTAAATGAGAGAGGGTCCAACTGAGCAAACACGTGTTTGGTACATCCCTGTATGCATTCCCTCTGCTGAGAAAATGACAGAAAAGAAAGTGTAGCGTACTCTGTTTGTTGTTGAAGACCGAGAGGGTGATTGCCATCTCCAAATCCTTCAGCTCGATCTCCTCTCGCTCCTGACCCGCGTTCCAGAAGTTCAGGGCCACCTCTGCGATCTTCTCCCCCCCTGCATTACTGCACATTACGCACACATGGAAACAGAACACAAGCATTTAGCAAATGAGGAGGCCATGCATGTTAAAGTACGACTCGCTCAACACACATTTTTTAATGTCAACCAAATAAAACTACAACTGACTGTACTTTTGCCCTAAAGGTGTATAGTCAAAGATTTTGGAGGAAGGTCCTGAAGCCCACGCACGCATGCTGCCTTGGCTGGCAGACGACTGATCCTTATTATCATTTCCTGAATGGCACTGTATACTGGCTGGATGTAAGAGAGACAAAACATTTGTTGGTCTCAGAATTGTAAGTAACTGAATATGAAAGAGTGCCTTATTGTGAATCAACATTATGGACATCATTTGATTGCAGGCATAAGCTAAACGCGGGTACAGCTGTCTAAATTGTAGTATACAGACAATTGAACTGGTGCCATATGGTCAGCATAGTCCGTTAACTTAAACATATGGAGCCTTTGTCCAGAGAGCTGGACAAAGGTGCAAAAAAAAATTGCGAATAACTCACAAAGTAAAGGATTATTTATATGCATGCATATATCTGTTACAAATACAATAATTACTCTATGTCTTTACAAAAAAAACTAAAGAAATACACATATTACAGTGTGCTGTGTATGCATTTGTATGCATCATATTTCTTAACTTGTACAAAAATTATTATTCATCAGAGTGTTTTCTCTTTTCATAGAATTTCCCCATCATGCATTGAAGACTGTATTACACAGTTTTGAAGCATCTCTGCCTTGAATCGGTGTGGAGGACACAGAGCTTGGCTCTGTTCTAGCTGTGTGTTCTAGGTACTCAAAAGCTTTTCAAGTAAAGCGCGGAGAGATGTGGGTTCTAGGTGACAATCTCCAATGGCAATGGAGCCAGTCTCCCTTAACCACGACTCTACAGGATCAAAATAAATATGATGACGCTATTTTAAGATATAAAAACAAAAGGGGTATAAAGAGCAATTTAGCCATCAAGATTTCTGATTCTCACATTCTAAATCTGCAGAAGCTGCCTGTTCACAGTATCCAAAACTTTATTTATATTTCATCCAAACAGATAATTTCCTCTGTTGACATGAATTTGAAATCATTCACCTTCACAAGACAACTGTGTGGAATACAACTCAAATGTGGGCGAAACCATCTTCCAGGCTAAATGAAACCAAACTCGAGAGAACTGAAGTTTAACACACCTGAGAAAAATGAAGATGGCCTGCCTATAAGAAACCCCATCCAGATTATCGTAGTAGTCCAGGTATGGCTTGATGCTGTCGATCAGGCCAGGTTGCATTTTGTCCATCTCATCAAAAATAAACATGGAGCGTGGACACTTTGTGACGTTCCCTTTAACCCACATCTGTAGCTGCTCCTATCCACAAAAAAAACATTTCCATCAATTTGGTAATTACATTTGAACATGAAGCCAGCACTCAACAAGTATGTCAGGACCTTTGCGGAGGTAAACTCAATGCTTGCATCACTCCCTTACTTTGTACGTTTCCAGATGCTTCTGGTGTTGGAAGTGTGCCGTGGCTGTGAACAGATGCACAAATCCGCTCTCCATGCCCTTGTGGTAGATGCTCTCAGCAATCAACTGGCTCATCAAGTTCTTTCCGGTGCCTGTCCAGCCATGCAGAGAGAGGACCAGGGGTTTCTTGGGGTTCGGGTTTTGCATGTATCCGGTCACTGTTTTCAGGACTACCCGGGATGCCACATGCTGGCCAAAGAGCTCCTTGTTCAAGGCCACCTCCAGATCTGCGTGAAGAAAATTAACACCACACCTCAGATACTTTCTTTTTTGCAGTCATATCTTTTGAAGTCAAGATAATATGGTTATAGAAGAACAAAGAGAGGCTAATGATGCAAAACCACCACCACCAAAAACACACACATTTGAATTTATAGCATTCACATCTAACGACTGTCTCAATGAATGAAACCAGGTACAGACATGTACAGACATGTCCTTACTCTGATGCATTCTGCAGCTCTGAATAAGTAATGAATTTAAGAGGTTTTAGTGTGGAAACTTTGTTAGAATAAAAATGTAAATAGAAGAGTACAAAAAAAAGTAGCACAGGTCGAATTTAGCTTTTCTTCTATTACGGTTTGATAAGAGAACGACAGAACGCAGTCTTTCAAACCGAAAAAGCCACAGCTATAACGGGCATATCGCATTTCATCACTGAATGAAAACTGAAACTAAAAAAAGCACTTTCATTCTTCTATTACATCGTGGCCTTTAAGGCTGCACTGTTCAAAACCATCTAGTCTCTACAAAACACAACTGGTAACAATGATCGTTTCGTATGAACTTACTAGAAGAGTTAAATCTGATCCAATTCACATCGCACGTTTCGTACAGATATTTATACAACTTATTCCCAAAGTAACAAGCCCCGGCTCCAATAAAGCTGGTTGATATTGGTTCGAAGGCATCCACAATTAAACTTGTTATCAAAATACAGCTCAGAAGTGTCATGCACATGTGTCCCATTTTCGGAGAGTTGTGAAATCATTTATGCGTACATCTAGTCAATATTGACAGTAAATGTAGCTAGCTAACAACACTGCCTTGCACCTCTCGACAACGACAACTCAGCGACTTCAAGGTTCACTTCCTTGTCGACTTGTTACGTCTATTTAAAGCGCCGGAGATGGATATTTGACTGTCTCTGGATATTTCTAAACTACATATAAACTATAACTCTAAATATCCGTATATTTCCATGGGATATCTGAGTATAATTTATTTTTGTGAGTAAACCGGTCTATTAAAAAATGTGTAAGTTTGAAATGAATTGTGTGTCCCAAGCCCATGCCTAGTATCTTAAGCATGTAATGCTGATTCAACATTCAAAGCAGTGGTATTATTTTAAATGTTGCTATATGTAAAAGCCATCTATTTCAGAAAATAAAATACCTATGAGACCAACGAACCAAATAGCTTCCTGATATTGAGGAAGGTCATGTTCATTTCCGTAACAAACGCAGACAAAGCACAAACTATTCTTATCTCAGCAACAATCACCTAAAATCAATTAATCACATGTACTGCAAAACAGTCCCATTCTACTCACGTGTCTTATTCAAGGAGATCCACTCTGGCCGACAGCATTCATGGAAATAGTAAATCAAGTTTGGATAGCTGGCAAGAAAGCCAGTGAGAGCTGCTGCCATGCCCACAGCTATGCTTGTACTGATGGGCTCCATCGCAGCTGCTACGTTAAAAAACATCCATACCCCTAACGCCGAACATAATTTCATTCTGGGCCACCGGATATCTTCTGTCGACTATGTACCTATGAAAAGTTGGCCGTCAGCACGTAAAGAAAAACACCGTAAACTGGCAGCAACTTCTGAAATGTCTCAAACAAACGAACACTGCTCTCCAGTCGATGTTACTAAAGCGCATGGCTATGACGTCAGTATCAAAGGTCCAACGTAAAATCCACAGGTGGTAAATTCCTACCCTCTGCCCCCAAACATCAGATTACCGACTGAATTTTTGATTTTACATGCCTGAATGTTTTTGTATTTGCAGTTTATTTTTCAAAAGTCATGTTCATATGCGTCCGTGGATTTGATCATTTAATACAATATATGTAATACAAAGAGAACATGCATTCTATGCACAATACTACTCAGTGCTGATGAATGACACCACAAAGTAAAGCACACCACACTCTAGTGGACTTCAACTGAAAGTCAGCCAAACCTAAAGTTGAAAAAAATGGTATGACACATTTAGCAAGTAAATTTCATTTTTTTTTTAATTATAAACAGAACATTCTCAAATATAATACATGCCACTGCCGAAAAGACTCCAAGAGTTGCTGAGATGCATCTGGTTGTACACCTCCACACCATAATTCTTCTTCTTCTCCACGGATTACAAGACGTGTTCTCTGTGAGGATACAGACACTCCCAGAGCTGGTATTGCACAACAGCAGCTTTCAGAGGTACAGTTCATGTAGCCAGGCTCTGTTAGACCAACAGCACAGCGTTGATGCAACCATCGTTCTCTGGGTTGTTCGTTACCTGGGCATATTTACCTGAAACACAAAATGACTGATAAGACAGTGCAACACCACAACTTGACCACCGCAATTTGAACAAAGCACATGGTCCGTCATATTTAAATGAGCTACTCCTATAATACCCATCAGCGATCATCAGCAGACATGCACACACCAAAAGCAACACCGAATGGGTCAATCTCAGCCGAAGACAGTTGCACTCACCCCAGATGACCTTTCCTCCTTGTGTGACAAGGCCCAGCTCACTGACGTTGACTTCAACGACTGTTCCCTTTGTGATGACCCCTAGTGTTGTGTAAAGGGGCGAGGAGGGGTTCTTCTTCACGCCAAGGATAGGCAGACAGAATGTGGCCTTAAGCTCTGGGTGCGTCACGTGACATTTTTTAAAACGAAGACCCTGTGTAGGAATAATAAAAACAAAACATGCCTCAGTCTAGGTTTACCAAGTTTGCAGGTGTGAAACCTGTGTGTATAGAATCAAGTTCTTAGAAGACTCTTCTCAACTGCCTGCTCGGCCATGTTGCGCAGAAAGCACAAGTGACTAACTGTCTACCGACAAAACTCTACTGAAGATGACGCAGAGTGAGTGAGTCTGTGTAGAGTCTGTGTACCATGGGCCGGATGAAGCGCTCATATTTGGGGGGTTTCCGTGTGAAGCCGTCTCCAACAAAGGTGACTTTGGTCACCATCCGCTTCCAGGCCTTCTTCTGTCGTTTGCCTGTCCGCACCACCTTCAGAACCTCCATCTCCCCTTGTGCCCGCACCTTTGGCAGTGGCACCTCCCATTTACCCTAGAATCATGCCAATGCAGACGGAGGGCATCATTACTTAATTCACAAACAATGTCATTGACATGTCTCATAATACTAAAACTCACAGCGCACAAAGAACCATAATATTTCAGTTAGTTACCACATTATTTTCTGTTAACTTGGGATTAGAGTACCCAATACCAGTGGGAGATTGAGCAGACCAATTACTCTGAATGAATACTCACAGCTTTCTCCTTCCTCTTCTGTTTAATCATGTTGGAGAGGACCTTGGCACGGGACTGCCCCTCTCTGTCCAGCAGGTACGCTGGCACGGCTCCCTCAGGCGTCTTCTCATCATCCTTCTGTTTGCTCTTTCTCTGTTCGTGCATCTTGAGGCTAAAGCGTGCAGATGACCACACAAAAATGAATATGCAAGAAACATATATAGATGGCACCTATCCATGTATATAGTAAATTCTACATTTTTTATAAAAGCTAAGCCTTTGCAGGAAATATATACAAGCTGACATGTGGCTATATGGCCCTTTCACATCAGGTTTTCGTCACGTTCACCCACACAATGTTTTAATTATTTGCCTCTGAACAGCCATTACAATCTTATGCCAGTCGGTTGTGACTACGGTTGTCAGAGTGTTCCCTTATCCCATTCCGTTCTCATTAACCACTATGTTACTCACGTCTTCTTCATCTGGATCTTCTCAGAATGTCGCTGTTTGTGGTAGAGTTTGGCCTTCAGACCAATCATCTTGCGTGCCTTGTGTGAGCGTTCATGTGCCTCACGGCTCTCCTTCTTCCGCTTCCTCTCATGGTGGTCCAGCCGATAACCATGGCGTTTACGGTGCAACTCAATGTGTTCGTTCTGAGGCTGGAAACAGATAAATAAAAAGATTATTTGAGCTCTGCATCAGCGGGAAAAAAACAACTACCTATATGGTAAATCTAAAAGGGTAAATCAATAACAGAAAATATCTGAGGGCATATTTAAGTGACTAATGGATGATACGTTATATTTCTGTTAAAGCTGACTGTTTTCGCAATATTTTAGCTAGCTGGCTTTAGAGCCTTAATGAAAAAATGAACACTGATGCTTGTCTGAGCCCTGTTATTAACACAAACTGATTGTACTGACCAAAAAGACACTAAAGCAAAGTCTGTTTACTATAACAAGTTAAGTTAAAATAGCTAATAACGTTTATAGCAGCTTCAATGGATGTGTGTTAAACACAACTGAGCTCACTTTACAAACACAGCTCTTGAGATGGCTCAAAATCTGTCATGATGTGAGTGTTGCTGGGGAGTATAGGTAAAATGAACTACACAAACAATTCTGTCACATGCAGTAACACACAATGAATGCCTAATCAACAAAGTTCCTTAAAAGTGTCCTTGCTTTGATGAGTCTTTTTTCTTTCTTTTAAAATCATACAAATGAGCCTAGATACTGATAAGGCCATGCAGAGGTAAAATCCCGGCATGCATACTGATGTATCTCAAATCTACTTTAATTGAATAATTAACAAAGCTTTGGTAACATTCACAGCTTTTATGTGTGTTGGCCACGAGAGAGGTTGACGTCATTCCCTATGTGATTAACAGTCTTCATTTACAATGTTGCATTGTTTACACCAGACTAATAGGAAAACAAGTAGGCTCATCCCTGCGGTTTCAGCTTTATTACAAATATAGACGTTTAATCACTGTTACAAGAATTTTAGCTAGCAACAATTATAGGTAAACAAAACACCCGTCAGATTGGTTATCTATCTGAACAGTCAATCACATGAGCTAACTTGCCCCATATGGTTAGACTCAATGACTGGTTCTATTAGTCCACTTCACTCTAAGGCTTTTGCATGAAGATCCATAGATAATAATATAATAATAATCATGACGATATAAATCGATGTACGACAATCCATTTGATCAAAACACGCTTGGAATTAAACCAAATAGAGAATGTCATACATGAGCACTTAGCATGCCACCACGTTTCACATGATAGCATGTTTAGCTAACTACACAAGAACGACGTTTTGGATTGTACCCATGATTATATTTCCACTTACCATGTTTACTGTCGATGTTTACGTATTCCAACAAGGGATGGAAATATTCTGATGTTAAACAAATGTGTTGAGGAATACTACTTCTGATATTATTTTTAAAGGCTCGGTGTCTGATGTTTTCCACCGGAGGCCTTTGCATGAAAAGGAAGTGTTACATCCTAAAGCGCCCGAGTGAAGAACTGGGACCGCCCCTTGTTTTTGAGAAAAATCGTTTTGAAACAGCTGAAATATAGTTAGTGATTTATAATACGGGTTCAAAATACCCAATTTGACACTGTACATTTTAATGTATTGATATCATCAAAAGAACAGAAACCAATGATACCAACGGAACCCAATGTTTACATCGTTTGTTTGTGGGATGGATTTCAAAGAAGCACACACGTGGACATGTCTGAAAAACTTGCCATGAAGGAACCAGGGCCACTTTCGAAAGAGGTTATTGTGTTGTTTTAATACTTAATATAATATTGTTGAGTATGAAGAAACACTTCTATAATTGTCTCTACACTACACTTGTTATAGTTGAGAGTTAGGGGACTGTACAGACAGAGTATGTTTCTCCCCTTGATGATTGGCTCCGACGTAAACACGTTTTCTAAGGACTGTAACGTTAGCTTTAAATTTAAGTACATTTTACGGTCTGTTCCAAACACAAATATATTTTTCTTTATCACAGGTCCAAGAACGAGTGGACTGGAAGAAATGGAAAGAGGGACGTGAGTGTGAAGACTTCCATAATGTCAACAGCGTTACTGATCTAGTGCTGCTAAAGTGGTCACTTGGTTATGAATGTGCTCTTTCTGTCCGTCATAGGGAAGGAGGAGAAGCGCAGAAGGAAGGAGGAGAAATTGATTACACAGATGGAGAAACAGAAGATGAAGGAATTGAAGGAAAAAAAGGCTCAGGCAGAGAAGGAAGAAAAGAGTAATGGTAGGCATGTCACGTCCACTTCCAAGACATTAATGCGTCATAGTTTGTCATAATCAGCAGAAGGTCCTAGGTTATTCCTGAAATTACAGCTATATAATATGTATGTCTTGTGTTCTGGACAGCTGAAGCTTCAAGATATTACTTATAAGTATTGTTCATCATTGTCAGGTCGCTCATATACATTGAGTGTGGCACTGCCGGGGTCCGTCCTGGATAATGCACAGTCACCTGAGCTGCGCACGTACCTAGCAGGGCAGATCGCTCGTGCCTGTACCGTCTTCTGTGTTGATGAAATAGTTGTGTTTGAGGAACAAGGAGAGGACGTGAAGTGAGTGTCATTTTTTCCCACTTGAGTATTTGTTTTGAGGTCTTTCACATGCGTCAAATATTCATGTCCAGTACAGACCAGAAATATTCTTAAAAGTAATTGTGATTCAGAAGTACTTATTTTAACCTTTTATAAATTACCATCATTAAAGAAACACTGAGGGGGAGTACAAGGGTGTTGGAAAGAAGGGACGAGCATGTGTCCAGCTCGCACGCATTCTCCAGTACTTGGAGTGTCCACAGTAAGTAAACTCACCTAAGCATATTCTTTTATCCCCACAAGTTTCAGTGAAACACACACACACACACCATGTAGGCTATTTTACAGACATTTACCTTTGTTTTATAAATATACCTCTTCTTCTGTTGTCAGGTACCTGAGGAAAGCGTTTTTCCCTAAACATCAGGATCTACAGTTTGCAGGTAAGGCACCCTTTTAGTACCTCCATATTCTCCCACATATCCAAATGTGCACACACATGTATGGTCTTAATATATGTGCGTGAAAAATGTCTGTGTCTGTCTGCAGGTCTCTTGAACCCTTTGGATAGTCCTCATCATATGCGTATGGATGAGGGGGCGGAGTTTCGGGAAGGACTGGTTCTTGATAGGCCTTGCAAGGCAGAAAAGGGCTCATATGTGGACTGTGGCATGAGAAAGGTGTGTGCATTTCTAAGATCTTTCTGTAACTTAAAATAATTACTGTATTTTGTAACTAACTGCAAGCTGTGTGTTTTTGCATGTGTGTGTGTTTCCCACTCTATGTAGGAGGTTCGGATTGACAAGCAGCTTCAGCCCGGGTTAAGAGTAACAGTGAAACTCCACAAGGATCAGGAATCGGGTACATGGCTTAATGATTTGTGATTAGCAACCAGAGTTGTAGGATCTGTGGGATCTTTTCGTCCCTTTCTCTTTCTTCCTCTAGGTCAACTCAGTGTGTTAAAACCAAATGACGTGCTTGCGTGTGTTGCAGGTTCTAAATGCTATAAGGGTCTAGTGGTGGCTCCCCATGTTCCTCGCACAGAAAAAGGGCTGTATTGGGGTTATACTGTCCGACTTGCTTCCTGTCTCAGTAAGTTGGCACAACGTTCATCATGTCAATCCTAAAATTATACTCATCTGTATAGGAAATGATACTAAGATGGTTTGTCTAGTTTACCATACCTACTGGTTTACCCCAATGTTTTATCTGTGTATGGTATGTAAGGGAATTGGTCTTTAAAAAGTGCCGTTGTTCTTGTATTGTGTACAGGTGGTGTATTTACTGAATGTCCTTTTAAGGAAGGCTATGACATCACTATTGGAACCTCTGAAAAAGGAAACAATGCAGACAACGTTACAATATCCCCATTCAGGTAATCCATACTACCTCTCTGTTATATTCCCACAGGCCTCCTTACACAACACATAACATAACATAAACCCTTCACACAACCAACCAATTTGCTTAAGACACTATACGTTTAATGCCACAAACTCCTTCAAAGAAAGGGTAAAACTGAAATGTTCTCTTACATTCTCTTTGTCTGCTCTCTGTCCTTTAGGCATATGCTTGTGGTGTTTGGTGGGTTGTCAGGTCTGGAAGCTAGTGTCGAAACTGATGATAACCTGGACGTTTCTGACCCAAGTTCTTTGTTCAACTTGTACCTCAACACTTGCCCCTCACAGGGTAGTCGCACCATACGGACTGAGGTGAGTAAGAGCAGGAGAGAAGATTAGAGGAAGATTAAAGAGTATCAGTGGCAAGGGTATTTAAAAACGAAAAACAGTACGGATGCTAAATGGAGAAGGGTTATGAGGGGGGACATGTTTGCTAGAAGAGAAGATATGCTGCATGAGGTATGCTGTGTCAGTGGTAAGGAAGATGGCCTGATAGTCCTGTGAACGTCCTAATCTGGACACTGTATACCATTTTTTTGTTTGTTATATCACCCAATATGCCATCCTGCTCCATTGAAATGCCATTGTGACTCCTAAAATATTCATTATGCTCCAGATATTTAATCTAGACTAGATGGTCATTTGCATGATTTCTTTAATTCTGTTTAATTCTGTGTGTGCTTTGACCCTCTTCTCATGCTATGCTGCTTTCGCATTGTTTACAGGAGGCCATTTTGATCTCGCTGTCGGCATTAAGACAGAAAATTACAACAGTTTTTCCAAGTTCCTCTGATTGATGATCACAGGAATGGGCTTCAACATCTATCTTCTATCCACAAAATAACGTCATGGACCAACACCTTTTTCAAAACAAAAGAATAAATATTCCCTTATTCTTGGAAACTTTCATATTGAATGACTGAGTAGGGGGGTTGGGGTGGGGGTAAGGATGCTGCAAATATAAATGAAATATAAGCCTCTGAGTATGCCATATATATATGTATATAACATTTGGTAGTAGTGGTGTTAAATGATACCTCTGGTAATACTATCTTTCCATGAGGAAGTCTAAGATGTCCATATGTGTTATTTGTGTCAGAACTGTCTTGTGTTCAGATAAGCTTCAGTGCATCAGTGTACTAGTTACACCTGTTGCAAGCAGTAAGCAAAATTAGCCATCTGTGTAACTTCTATGAGACTTCACCGCCATCCATTAGTGAGCTGTGCAGGCAGCCAGGCCTTTTCTTTTGAAGACTCCTGCATGGTTCATACAGCTGTTTAAATAGCTGTTAGGTGGTCACATTGCCCAGGAGAGACTTTTTTCTCAGGGTAAATGATTATTAGAGGTTTAAAAACAGCTTTAAATATGTCCTTGAATTAATAAGTCGCTGATAGATTGGTACCAGAACAGCACTCACAGGCAATTGAGAATTCTTATGCAGAAGAGTTTAATGGGGTCATGCCAGATTTTTAGACTTTAATTTTTATGACAGGGGTCGGGTTAACACAACTCTTAACATCTCTGCATGTCTGTTTTTGGCATGGTAACATGCTTGTTGTTCTCCAGCTCAAGCGGTGTCAACATGTCACTGTGTCGGCTCAGGCATGTGTGCTGTGTTTAGCTGGTAATCATGTAGTCATTTATCTCCTCAAGATCACATGTAGTACTTTTGCACCTGTCAGTGGATGTCTACATACGATGAGAGCTGAAGTATTGTCTGTGTATCCATTTGAGATTTTATTACCTGTACCATTTAGAACCGCAACTCAGTGGAGCTCCTTGGGTTCGCATGGTACTTTCACGTCAACAGTAAAAGTTGTTATTCAGAGAATATTTCTGACAACCTTAACTTTGGTGAACCCATTCACACAAGGATAAACATAATAAACAATTCCAAACAATCATCAAATCCTCTTGCCCATCTGGGTATGACATGCAATAAAAGCAGGAAAATTGACTAAAGACCTGTATGAATTTGACTGACTGATCATCTTGTGGCCATTTTAGGTCCCAGGATTTTCATTGGTAAGCCAGTTGCAGCCCTACAACTGATTGGCCTGGTCACGTACATTCTTCATATTAACCAGTTGTAGTGTAGCAATGTCAAGCATGTAAAACTATGTGAGCTGGCAACAGGTGTGGACTATACCTTTTGAATGTTTAAGACATTTGAGCTGATTTACAACACACGGTCATATTATTTATACATCAGTTGAAATGATGTATCCATGAAGAGGATGTCATGAAGCACTGTGAAATAATGTGATCATTAACAGTTCATCATTCAACTGAACATAACAGAAAGTAAAACTCATCAAACAGATATGGTATTAAAATGTAGTTCCTTACCTAATTCTGTTTACAAAAATGTTAAATGGAAAATCCAATGATGCATATTAAAGCTGTACCAGTCATATTCCCCCAGAAATCTGTGTATGTGTGTGAGAGAGTGGGTGGATGAGTGAGGGTGTGTGTGTGTCTGTGTGTATGTGTGTGAGAGAGTGGGTGGATGAGTGAGGGGTGTGTGTCTGTGTGTATGTGTGTGAGAGAGTGGGTAGATGAGTGAGGGTGTGTGTGTGTATGTGTGTGAGAGAGTGGGTGGATGAGTGAGGGGTGTGTGTGTGTGTGTGTGTGAGAGTGGGTGGATGAGTGAGGGGGGTGTGTGTGTCTGTGTGTGTGTGAGAGAGAGTGGGTGGATGAGTCAGGGGTGTGTGTGTGTGTGTGTGTGAGGAGTTTGTGGTAAGGTGGGTGGTGTGAACATGTCATGGTATCCTTACACTCATACAGGGAGTGGAATAGCACCTGCCCTGTGCTGGATTGTTGAGATTTCATGACGTGAAGTTCATCCAAAAGAAAGAAGTATACACATACAGGCAGAGGGTGTCCGGTGTCTCATGCTATGTTGTGCGTGTCAAGGGTATATTCGTCATTTTAAAGGTTACTAGGGTCTTTAAAAAAAACAGCATTCTTTCTCTTATTCTTTCTCTCTAGCTACATTTCTTTCTGTCTATATTTAGAGCTCTCTTTCACATGATACGCACACGTATTTTCATGGGTTATTCATTACATCACTACTGTGACAACCTTAAGACTGGTTCAGTCTTACTGCAGCATACTTCACGTGTCAGACATGCTAGAAGGTGTTGTGGACTCCATTTCAAGTTGAGAAAAGATATCTTAAGGCTTTGCAACTGAGAGACTGACTAAATTCGTAAAAAGGATCCTCACTATCCTTGTGTTCAGCACTTGAGGACTTTTTCCCTCTGGTAGCCTTGGGATCAGTATGGGACTGCCCCATGGTTATGTTTCTTTATGACTTTGTGACCTTAATGACTGGGGGGGGGGGGGGGGGGAGTATGTGTATGTGTCCAGTACGCGGGTGATGATATTATGTGAGGCATGATGACTGACGAGGGACAAGGGACCTGATCATCAGCTCGTCAGGACAGGAATATCTCACCTCCAGCATACACAACACAAATGACCCTTCTGACCCCTCTATCAACATCTTCCTGACAGATAGAGTCCAGGACATAGTGTTATCCACAAACTCTTTCTCCCCGTCCTGTTCTGTTTTCTGTTCCTGATGTCCAAAAATATCAAATACGTAGGTCTCGCCAGTCCAGTTCTCTTCTGTCTGCCTTTCTGTATGCATGTGTGTGTGAACTGTCGTCAGCTGGTCGTGTTGTTTTAACTGCTGTTCACAGGCCTTTAAATTCCTCAGTGACATGTGATGAGAGAGAGGACACGAGGGGACGGAGACGGCAGGACAAAGGATAGACGGCGGACTTTGCAGTAAACTGTGAGACATGGGGGTGTACACACAAAATGGGTAAGTAGTGGTTGTTTAAGAAAACTCAAGCGAATGTATTTTGACTATGTCACATTTTAACGCAAGAACCTGTTGTAATATAGATCTTAATGTATTTATACTGTATATTGACTTGTTAATGCAATGCAAGACCATATAAAAGTGGTATTCAGTTTTATGAAACATCAGTGATGTTCATATGATGTAAAATATTGGTGCATGAATGTTGTAACATATATTTGATGAAACTGGAGAAATTTGCCTTTTTTACTTTAATGGTCGGATTGCGTTTAAACACTCAACCTCCCATGAAGTATGAAAATAGCTGTGGCCTGACAAATTTTGTTGACTGTTGAGCTTTGTATTTGTTTTTTGTTTTTGGTTTGTGTGCAAACATGAGTAGGGGAACCTTGGACTCTTCAACTCTTAATAGCTCACTACACCCTCAAGGTACTCGTATACCTGCCAATCAGAGCAACAGAAATCCCAAACCTTCACATTCAGACGTGGTGTATGTAGGTGAGTCATGGCCACTGAATAGTCGTTATGAAAATGAACTGAACACCCGATCATCATCATATCTGAATCCTGGAATGCTTTGGTGTTCATGATGACTATGTGGATTTGTCTGTGTGTGTGTGTGTCCAGTGGGTGGATGGAGTAAAGATGACCCATTGTGTCCCGTCGAACAGTTTTGCACTGAGTATAACGAATGGAAAATGACCAAGCCCCTCATGCATCAACGTAAAGACGCAGGAGTGTGTGCTGTCGACAGGTTTATCTACATGGTTGGCGGGGCAGATGAAATTACTTGTTTTAGCAGCATGGAGAGGTGAGGACACACACACACACACACACACACACACACACACACACACACACATACACACATCACTTTTTTGAGGACACAGGAGGAGGTTGTGCATTTAGGAGGAGAACATAGTAGCTGCTACAAAACCGTTGAAACAACACAGGGGGCTGGGAGGCCAGGAGGCCTAGAATGCGTCTAATTTAGACAACCCTAAAGCATGTGTCATGGATACAGGGGCAGGCTGAATTCCAGGTGACAGGTGGATGACTTGGGGAGTTCAAGCAGCACTTCCCATTCGACTCAACAGATTGCTTTCTATTAATACTCACCGAACATGCCTCACACAATCACGCACACGTAATGCATACCCTCATATAAAATGAAGAACATTGCTTTAGAACACCAATAAAATCTTTTATTGCATGCCATAACATACTCCCTGGTGTAATTGTGTGTGTGTGTGTGTGTGTGTGTGTGTGTGTGTGTGTGTGTGTGTGTGTGTGTGTGTGTGTGTGTGTGTGTGTGTGTAGGTATGATCCTGGTCAGAATGTGTGGAGCAGTGAGTTACCTTCTCTCTCCTCCCCAAGAAGTAGAGTGTGTGTTTGTGAGATGGACGGATGTCTAGTATGCATTGGAGGCTTTGACGGACACACACACCTCAATTCAGTAGAAAGGTAATACACACACACACACACACACATACACACTCTCCACATTTCCCCTATGGCCTTCCTCATGGCCACAGAAATGCAAAATAAAAACACAGACACAGAGGACAAAATGTAGACTCTTCCTTTTTGTAGTTTATTATGTCAAATCACTACGGAAAGAATGTTAATATCGTCCTACGGTTAGCTGAGCTAAACTTGACGCTCAAATGTGTGGCCTTTTTCTGTGTCTGTGTCTGTTTATGCGTACAGGTACGATCCCTCCCGTAATGCCTGGTCTAAGCTGGCACCTTTGCAACACAAGAGGAGTAGGGCTACAGCTGTGGTTATGAATGGCCAGCTCTATGTCATAGGTGGAACTGACGGGAACACAACCCTTGATTCAGGTGCAGATACAAACAAACATCCTATTCCTATTTCAGAGAGAGACAGAGACACAGAAGCAATACTCACATGCAACACAATAATTCAGAATAGGTTAATTTGTAATTAGCTGTAATTTGTAAGTTTGTAGGTATGTGTGTTGGTGCACACATGAAAGCTTGTCATGAACCTTCGTATATGCCTGTGTACATGTATGTGCTACATGTGTCTGTTTTCTGTGTGTGTGGCAGTGGAACGCTTCAATCCATCAGACGGATGCTGGGCTCTGTGCCCCCCACTAAGGACCCCACGTGAGGGAGCTGGTAGTGCCGTGTTTCTGGGTCGGATCTACGTGGTAGGGGGGCGGGATGACCTGGGTCTGCCACTTAAGACGGGTGAGAAGTATGACTCGGAGTCCCTCCGCTGGACCCCTGTTAGACCTATGAATAACAAGCGATGCCAGGTTAGTAAGATTGCACATGTGTTTATACATTTGTTCTCTCTGCACTGAAATGAATGAAACCCCACAGGTTTACAATACTCTGGAATGGACTGGTGAGTTAACATGTGTGTGTGTGTGTGTGTGTGTGTGTGTGTGTGTGTGTGTGTGTGTGTGTGTGTGTGTGTGTGTGCTAGGTGTCATTGTTGGTGTTCAATGACTTGCTGCTGGCTGTGGGAGGATCTGATGGAGTCTCTGATCACAAGACTATGGAGGCCTATGAGCATGAAAATAACTCCTGGAGGTAAAATAAACAAGGGATTGACACAGCAAGACATGTAAAACAAGATGGAGAGAAACAGAGAAATTTACAAAAAAAACTAAAGTTTACAGTTTTTTTTCTTCTTTTTTTTCCCCCTAAACTTTTCCATCAGGCACTTTGGAAGCATGAGGTCAAAGCATCCCGGTGGACACGTAGCTGTGCTGAAGGCCAGTTAAGAAAACTGGACAACAGTCTCACAGTGGAGTTTCTGAGAGACACAAGCAGGGGTTATCTGGAGTTAGTAGGTTAAAAACGCATAAACAGGGACTATGTGGTCAATTTACCAGTTACAGTATCATTTCTTGTTCTATGTCACATGATACAAACCACAATTATGCAGTACAAATACTACATCCACTTAAATTAAAAAAGAGCCAGGTGGATTTAACTCACTGAAGGTGAACTGGTGTGACACATTTGTCATTTTAACTCTGAAGATGAAACAGTAAGTTGTGTATATGTTCGTTATTAATTCTGTTATAAAGAGACTGTACTGTGTTTTAAGAGTAATTCATGTGAAGTTAAGTCTTATTTGGCTAATGTCACTGTTTTAATATGAGTCTTGGAAATGGAGGCTATAGAGTGGCTTAAATAAAATGTTTGCATTGAGATATTAAAGTGGGTTTCTATGTAGGCCTACACCATCCACCAGTTTAAATGCATGCACTGTATCACAACATTGCTGCTCCTCTCTATTACACACCCACCACACACACAAACACACACACACATGCAATCGAAAGCATCATCTTAATGTGAATATTAATGTTGCCTAGGGCTTCACTGATCAACATGGAACACATTACAGAGATATTCAGACATTGCTAAGTGAGCATTAGACCTTAAGGAATCTGAGGCACAGATAAATTGGATCTCTAGGTTATTGTTCACACAAAATAACTTAGTTAATGGACTGGGCAAAACAAGGAAAGGTGTTATGTTTAATTTGTTCCTAGATGTGTTTCTTCAAAGTGAAGTATAATGCTGATGTGGTTCAAGTTTTTTGAAAGTCCTGTCAGTAAACTTTATCTTGCCCCTTTGATATATGTCCCTATTTTTATATCAGACCATACAAGAAGGGCTTTTAAAATGTTCGAATGTACGTCGATTATGTTAAAGTAGACAGCTTCTCGCCTATGGAGGATTATCGGGGCCATAAATAAATACATACATAAATACATAAATAAATACATAAATAAATAAATGAATGGTTAAATACTTGGATAAATACATAATTAGATAACAAAATGAATAAAATGAGACACTAAATATATAAATTTTACATGTACTCGTGTGTATATATATATATATATACGTTTTCATGTGTTCACATTTATTTATTTATACTTACATTTATTTATTTATTCTAACATTTATCCACGGTGTAACTTGCTGCAGCAAAATAAATCTGTCGTCCCCCGTCACCAAGTCAGGGGGCGGGTTAAACCCTCTGATTGGTGGTTCAACTTGAATTGACTGCTTTTGACTAATTCAAGATGGCAGCACCCGGTGCGGATTCAATAAATGTTGGCTGTAGCTGAGGAGATGGAGGCAACTGACAATTCACATTGTTTTTAAAATCATATTGAGGGCTTCGCTGAAATTATATCAACGATATTGGCTCTGACTGACATAGATGAAAATGTGTTCACGATCCTCAGCGAGATGGTACAGCAGATGATGCTGCCGAGTGAGACGATACAGGCAATAAACCCTGTAGGTGGCTGGAGGCTATGCTAAGCAGAGTTGGTTAGCTGGTTGTTCAGTTAGTAATGCTTTTTTTTGGTTCCCCTGTCTTGTTGCTCCAAAGTCCTGGGTCTGAAACACTTTACTGAAAAATGTAAAAGCATGAATCTGGCCTTAGCCATCTAAATAACAGCCTGAAGCTAAACCTCTTTGGAAGACTGAGTATTGCAGAGCAGTTGGACGAAGGGTACCGAATTGGCATTCGAAAACATGTATCATCCAGTGTTTCTGAATCTATTTTGCTCTAAACCTCTAGTATAATCCAGTGTTTCTGAATCTATTCTGCTCTAAAACTACTGGTATAATCCAGTCTTTCTCACTCTATTCTGCTCTAAACCTCTACACCCTGTGTTTTTTTAATCTACTCTGTTTTAAACTTCTTGTACACAATGTTTCTGAATCTAGTCTACTCTAAACCTCTACTACCCAATGTTTAAACCTCTGGAACCCAACCCAATGTTTCTTAAACCATTCTGCTCTAAACCTCTCATGCCCAATTATACAGTTTGTTGAGAGTTGTTAATGGGCAGTGTTAAGCACTGTGTTTTCATTAAATAAATCTTTGTTTTTTAATATATTCTACTCAAAACCTCTTGTGTGTGTGTGTTTTTTTTTTGTTGCTATTTAAACCGCACTGCCCAACTGCGCCCCCCGAAAAAAAAAAATCACCAGCCGCCACTGACTTTTACTACTAGAAATACTACTACTACTAGTAGTAGACGAGTTGAGGGCCTCTTCAATTAAGGATGCAGCCTCACGCAGCAGCTGAGGGTATGTCTTCTGGGACATTCTGGTATCTTGATTTATTTAAATAATGCTCAATAACTTTCATTAAACTAAATCTGGCGCTTGGCATCCATACCCGCCAAAATTCGATATCCCTCTGGATCGAAGAGAGCTTGATCGACTGGTTGAGCCTGCCTTGTGTTTAATACTGTTCATTCACCAATCAGAGGGTTTAACTCGCCCCCTGACTTGGTGACGGGGGACGACAGATATATTTTGCTGCAGCAAGTTACACCGTGGATAAATGTAAGTATGAATAAATAAATGTAGGTATAAATAAATAAATGTGAACACATGAAAACGTAATATATATATATATATATATATATATATATATATATATATATATATACACACGAGTACATGTAACATTTATATATTTAGTGTCTCATTGTATTCATTTTGTTATCTTATTATGTATTTATCCAAGTATTTAACCATTCATTTATTTATTTATGTATTTATTTATTTAGTTATGGCCCCGATAATCCTCCATACTCGCCGGCCCACAAGGAGTGCTCTCCATTTATTGTTGGCTACACTAACAGGAAGTGACGTAAATAAAAATGACTCAAACTCCGGCTAGTGGGGACATTTTGAATTGACCAAAGTGAGACGGCGTTCGAAGGAGTCTGTGATAAACTTAAAAACTTAAGGCTGTGATTGCAACTGGCTTATGCAATCTTGATGTTTGATGTTTGTGCGAAAGGAGAAGATCCAGTAGGATGGTGAAGAGCTTAGACACTTGAGGGCTTTTTTATTTCCCAGGTAAGCTGGCTAATAATCGTTGCTATGGATGCTAACCACCTAGTTAGCTGGCTAGCAGAGCTAGCTGGGAACCTATATTTGCCAGTGATTTCCTTCCATTGCTAGCCTTCCATTTTGGAAGTATTTCTCAATCACCGACAAGTGGTCATAGTACAGAGTTTTTACACCAAGTTTCTTAATTGAGCCCAATAACGGGGCCTTTATCACATTTGCTGTAGAAATCTGAGTTGGAACTGGGCTCTAGATTTCAAAGTGGTGTAGTAGGTAATTGGTTAACGTAAGCCAAGTGTTACTCCAAGGCCGCTGAAGACTAGCATGCTAGCTAGCTAGGCAGTCAGCTAAAAAGAACGAAGTTGGCTAGATAGCCAGTAAGGTAACTGGGCTTTGGGATGGCGAACTAGCTAGTTGTACATTTGGTAAGGTGGGGGGAACTGTCGCATAGCTAGCCTGTAACCTACGGAGAGTGCAATTTATGCTGCTATATGCTGGTTTGTCTAACTTGTTACCAGTGTCGACCGTATTTTGGCCCGATTGAAGAGACATCGCCATAAAAGCGTTAGTTTACTTATCAGTTAACGTGTACTAAGCCCAACCTGTCCGTTAAACTCGCGCCTCTAATGTACGTTTCATGGTGGATAACCTCTATGTAGTGCTCTGTCGAATCACAAGTGCCTGGATCGGAGCTTGAGTAGCTGGCTTGAGTTACAACGTGCTGCTCGCGGCAAGGTCCCGTCTGCAACATGAGCGCGTCTCGGAACAAGTTCGCGTGCAGACGTGAGTGATGTGCGGCTGGCGATAGTGTTTACAGGTCACGACATTAGGTATTCGAGTCTGGCCTTCTTGAACTGTAATACGGCTACCACCAACGCTCAGCAGAGGGATACTGTCGAGGTATCCGACCTAATGTGCGAGTTGGGATACCCTGTCACCTATCCTACATAGACATGAACTGTAGCAGCAGCGGGAGGAGGATGTAGACTGAGCTTGACAGATCACTCTCTTGGTAGTCGACCTCATGACCTGCAGCGGCCAGGTACCTCAAGCTTTTTGCTAATAATTAGTAAACCACACTAAGTAGCCTAATTTAAACGCGATCTTGAGATTGAAATGCGTTATATACACTTATTGGATTCTCTTATGATATGAAGTATCATGGAATACCAGTCGTTTTGATGCAGATCTCTTGGAGTACATGGAGTTCACACTCTTGACAGTTGTCTATGTGTTGGTGCTGTTTGAATCCCAATAGTGGCTGCTCTATGTGCGCATATTAATGCCACCCTTCTTTGTATCCTCTCAGAGTTTGAACGGTATGCATGGTGTCTGTTTGCTCTGTTGTAGGCTGCAGATTCAACTGCTAGGTACGATTGTGGTATTACTTAAGTCTTCATCTTAACATTGCAGTTGGATGCTTGTGTGAAGGTCTGTGCTGAGACATGCTCTGTTGTGTATCTACAATATCTGTTATAAACAAATGATAACTTCCGCTCTTTCACTGAATACTGCACCACACAGTGAAGGCCAGATGCAAGCACTGATTGAGTCTTGTCAGTGTTTACTCTCCCTAATGTGAGTTTAAATTGTCCTCTTGCAACCAATAAGACTGGAATCTTTCCTGATCATTCCCTAACTGGATTGATGTCAGGCGACTGCCAGTGATCTGGCATGATTGGTGCTTCATCTACATTGTGTAAATCTACTTTTACTTGTCAATTTGCATCCCTAACCAGGCACAGTTGGCACTTGAATCAGATGGCCCAGAGGGCTTGGATTAGCAGAAAGAGGTGTCGTGTAATGAGGTTGTTGTTCAGCTCTGCGGGAGACAGGCTAGCTACAGGATGAGTGCTGGGTGGCACTGCACTACTGCATCTGTCTCGTCCCTGTGTGCCCAGCCATCTGTGGGTGCTGGGTGGCACTGCACTACCAGATCTGTCTCGTCCCTGTGTCTACAGGATGAGTGCTGGGTGGCACTGCACTACTGCATCTGTCTCGTCCCTGTCTGCCCTGCCATCTGTGGGTGCTGGGTGGCACTGCACTACCAAATCTGTCTCGTCCCTGTGTCTACAGGATGAGTGCTGGGTGCTACTGCACTACTGCATCTGTCTCGTCCCTGTGTGCCCAGCCATCTGTGGCACAGTGTTCCATTTCAGGCAGTTAGCCTTGGAGGATCATTCGCTCTTAAGCGAATCCATTCGGGAGCATCCAAAGACTCACCTCACAAGATGAACTTGCCTCTGTGTTGTGGTTTTGTTTCTCTCTCTCTCTCTCTCTCTCCTTGTCCTGTTTCTGCTTTTCTGCATTGCACCACAAGGCAGGATTTAGATTTTCCACTTCTAGGCCTCTGTGCCAGTGTAAGTAAAGTCATAGACTAACCACATGCAGGCAACATGCCTACCTGCTTTCTTTCCTCAATTTACTGTTTTGGCACAGTCTCTGGTTTTTTGAAGTACAAGTGCTTATTTTCATTTCCACACAATATAGGCTAAAACAGTGAAATGCATACCTATCAGACCACTTAAATTGTGCACAAGATGAACTTGGATAGGTTATTTCATCAAAGGTAAAAACTGTAGGTGTTCTAGTTCTGTATCGTATAGTTCTGTGTTGGCATTTGAATGTATAAATAGTAGATGTTTTTGCATTGACAGGTGTCTCATTTATGTGTCCATAATACATACATTGTCATTGTGTAGGCTAGTGAAGTACTGTAGTGTTGCATTACTTTACACATGGTTTACCCTTGTTAGAGGTGCTCCTGTCTGTTTTTATTCTGCATCTATGGAGACATAGTTCAGACATCAACTACTTTTGTTTAGTGCAAAACACAAGTTGTTACTGCTGATCTTTAGTGGGCTCTTCAAGGTGAATGTGAATTGTAGTGGGCTCACTTGTGTCCATGTAGGCTAGACATTGCCTTTGTGAAGTCTGAAAGTACTTAAGCACGTTTGATGCTTTGGAGGTGAAGCAGCGGTTGTTTTGTCTCAAGTACAGGCTTGACAGGAGTCTCCAATGTTAACTACTAGATCAAGGCTAGCCACTGGGGGGAGACAGAAGTCCAAGAATAGCATGTATTTTCAGACACTGATTATCTAGTGCAGTGTCTAGAGTGAAGAGATGCTAGTTTTTCTTGGATACCATATGCAGTATCCTACTGGAACAGATTGTAATTGTACCTCTCAACTTTATCTTTTTTATATGTATGCAGCTATAGTGTTGGAGGGAGATCTTCCTAGTTACAAGACAGGTTAAACTGTAATGATGGATCAAGTGGTGCAAGCATGGTGGGTCTAAGGCCCATGTCTCTAAAGTTCACATTTGAGGGGGGATTTCGATGTGTGTATAGTATAAAAACCAATAGGCCTGTGAATGTATGTGTGTTGTGTGTGTTGTAGACGTTAATGTAGCATATAGCCCCTGTCTATAAGCTTGTGACTCTGGGATTTGTTTTAATGTTTAGTACACAACATCACTCTGTGAATAGTGCCGAATATACGTGGGCTCTGTCTTTGAGGCATACTAATAAGATCTGATGATCTGTTTGGCAGGCAAGCTCGCACCACCAAGAGCCTGTCTCTGAGACCCTACCCCGCACCCCGTCGAGGATGGCCAATCAGGAGAAGGATACGGAGACACTTCCTGAGTGCAGCACGGAGGACACGCCCGTGAAGTCCGAGACCACCAGCTCTCCGCTGGGCGAGGAGGCGTCGGCGGCGGGGGACACTCTCTCGGAGAGCTGCTCGGCGGGACTCCTGTCGATGCCGTGCCTGCTCAAGGACCTCCGACCCCAGAACACCGGCGGCAGCACGAGGCCGCGCGCGCACGACGAGAGCGACTCCTCCCCCTGCCTGCTGTCCCCGTCCTCCTCCGGTCACCTGGGCGACTCGGACACGCAGTCGTCGGCGGAGGAAGGCAAGCGCGCTCTGGGCACCGGCGCGGTCGTCGCCGGGGACACGGCGGCGACAGGCAGGAAGTCCCGCCGCTCGCACTCAGAGAGCGACACCCCCAACGCTACCATGGCGGCTAAGAAGAACCGGTGCCAAGAGCGGCAGGCGAACGGGCGCGTCCGGGTCCGGGGCCACCGGAGCCGGCTGCAGAAGGAGCGCATGCGCATGCGCAGGCAGAAAAGGGAGGCGGCCGCGCGGCGCAAGCCAGACCTGCTGCAGGACAGCAGCACGTCTGACAGCGACATCACCGCACAGTCGTCATCATCGTCGTCATCGTCATCATCCTCAGATAATGAGCACGGTGCCGGCATCAATTCACACACACCAGGTAATGCCATGTGGACACCTACACATGCACCTGCACACGCTCCAGTTAATAGCATCCTCACACAAAAATCTAGCAATTTAGCTGCATTTTTAGTGCACAGTCAATGAAGGGCTAGTTAGAATAGGCTATGTTATAATGCCATTGTGCACAAATATAGACGAATTTTGAAAACTCTGGCCATGTCTAAAGATATTATACCCAGCTACGAGACAGAGGTTAACAAGTTTAGATCTTGCCCAAGAAAGTGACAGGGAGGGTGTGCTCTATTTGTTTCTAAAAGAAATATCATAATTCTGTGAACTCACAGTGGAGGGTAGTGATAATTGGATAGCTTTCCTATGGCCATGCCTGACCTGGAAAAGCAAATAAATGTCAATCATTTCCTTGCCTTTAGATATCGTTGAGTCTATTTAGAAAAATTGGGGAAGTTGTGAAGTTGTTGTTGTTATTATTATGAGTGCTGAGTTGTTCTTGTTGTCTTTAGTATCTTGTGGAGTTCTCGGAGTGCAGCTGCTCTGCATAGAGACTGGGAGTCATTTGGTTTCAGTGACGCTTCTCTTTGCCTTGTTTGTGTGGCACTTTGTTCATCAAATGTCAATACGCTTTTTGATTACCAATTGTTGACATGATGTCCTTATCAGACACTGAAATGGCATATAGCTAGTGTTCACTATTGAATTGCTGTTAGCCTAAGGCCATTTACACATCAAGCTGGCAATGGAAAAAAAAACGAGCATAGCTTAAGGCTGTCTGCTTCATTGTCTGGCCGTGGCCTCTTGTCCATTGAAGTTAGCAGCTCTGATGCTGGGAGTGCTCAGTCGTGCTCAATCAAGTTCAATTGGCCTGACAGCTACTGTGGCAAGTGCCAGTGTTGATTGAGACAGGCTGAAGCATGGCTGATTTCCAGGCAAATCAGCTGCTTCCTCAAAACTGTCTTTGCTGTTGATAGACTTATCAAGTGTCCTTTCCTCCAAGGCACATGTTTTATCTAAATGGCATCTTTGACATCTGTCAGGCCTGATTATCATAGCTTTAAATGGTGGCTAAATCCACTAAGTACCATTTTGTTTCGTTATTTTCGTGAAATGTTTAAAAAAGTTTTTTTTTTTTAGTGTATAACGACATTAGTCATGTAGACTGCATCATACAGTACGACACGACACACAGAAACTAAAAACATACAATAACTGAGTATTTTTCTGAGGTAATGATTTGTTACCAGTAAACAAGGGAACCCATGCTCGAAGGCCTCATTAGCTGTTTGTAAGTTTTTTTTTTTTTTAAATCTTTTTTTTTTTTTTTTTTTAAATATTATTTTTTTTATAAATGTATGCTTTTCCATGACCTTTCATTTGGTACTCACACTTGCTAGTCTGTATCCTCGTCCTTATCTTTTAGTCCTTAGCTTATTAGTCTTCCCTCCAACTCAGAAGCCAAAATACATGATCTAAAGAAGTGAATAGTGCAAATTTAAATAGTGTATATACTTATACATGCATCCTGATCTTGCTTTAACATAACACACAAAAATATATATGCATACCTAGATCCATGAAATGGGATGGCAGTCTTGAATATTTGAAAACAAATGATGCATACTTTCGTCAGGGACCTAAATTCTTCCCAGGGATTGGACAATTTATATCACATGATAAAAATGGAGCTCCTTGATTGGCCAAAGAGTTTGTTCTCGTCTCAGGAAATCAACGTGGTGTACAATCAGAAAAAGATCATTTTCAGCTCTCATAAATCTTACCAGTTTTTTTTTCATGTCTCAGCCACCCATTACACGTTTGTTGTTCTTTGCTACACCTTATGTTGGTAGCATATCCATTGCACGGATCGAGCGGAATCCCCCTAATGAAAACGTAACTTTCTGTTAAGATGGTGCCTTTAACATTCTCACTAATTTATCTGGGTTGGAGGCACCAGAATTGAACAACTGACCCCTTAATATAGATAATTAGCTGTAGATTTAGAATATCCAATAAAACTCATTTTTTGAGACACTCAACTGATTTAGTTGACATGCCTCATATGGAGTCAGAGGTTATACTTGGGGTTAGTCCATACTCAAAGCCCTTCATCGGCACTTAGAACTCAAAGGGTTTTCCAGGGTTCATTTATGTACCCATCAGACGCAAGTCTTCCATGCAGCTTGTCCAGTCAGTGCAGTGAAGCCTAAAGACAACCCACACCGTGATCACTGCGTTGGTCTCAGCCACTGCTACTTTCTACCATCCTCTGGAGAAGCACTCGACGTAAGATTGAATAATTCCATATATCAATATGAGGGGCTGGTTTAAGTCATTTGGTTCAAACAACATTATGACCCCTACAGCTTTTTGGTTTTGTCTGGAACTGGTGTTTATGACCCCCTTAAATTAGAGAGAACGCGTCTGCCTTTCCCACTGGCTGCCCTGGCTATACACTGTGGGGTGTTGTGCTCTGGAGCTCCAGCCAAAACATATATCAGCAAGATACATCAGGTAGCAAGCTAGCTAGCTTACTTCAGTGCCAAGTGTGTTGTGTTTGGTGTCTGCAAGGCATGTCATGGTTGGCTATAAGCTGGTTGAGACTAGTTTTGGCAAAACCGCATAGTCTCTAGTCACTATATAGCGTTGTACTTCAGGTTCGAAAACCCTGTGAAAATGTAGGAACAGGTTTTACTGCAGTGTTGTGAACCGTCTAACCGCTACTTTTAAATTAAAAGCATAGATAGGGTAAACGGTGATGTGGTGAACTGAATTCGTTTTAAGCCATTCTCCCAAAGGTATTGTACTTATTTTATTTCCCTTAGGATATTTCCCTAAATCAGTTAGGGTGAAGTCTGGTTGTTTTGTAGATGCAAATTGAGCTAGTCTGAGTAGCGCATCCTAATATTCTTTGCATGGTCACAAGCATGTTCACAAAGCCATAAAGATGATCAAAATAATTGTAAACACATTTAAGTGAGATTAAAAGTTAAAAGCTGTTGTTGGTTAAAGTTCTGCTTGACCAGAGATTTGTCCATAAGATTGTTTTCATGTGATTTTGTATGTGGCATATTTGGCATATGTCTACAGCATGTCCCAGTTAAGTTTGAGCCACTGTCGTCTTGGCGGGAATCATTATCCATGAAATCCTTTTTTGACACACGCACAAACATAGCATGACCTCCGTCCGTTCGCATGTGTCCGCCTGTGTGTGTGTGCTCGTGACGTGTGACGTGTCTTTCTCGGCTTGGCCGCTGTCTTTAAGCTCGCCGTCGCCGTCGGACAGAATATTCCCGAGCAGCGTCCCACGGTAGGAGCCTCCTGGCTGAGGGCGGAGCCACCAGCAGCGGACTGGGCGGAGTCCTGGAGGAGGCGCTGACTCGATTCGCCGTCATGCAGCGGCAAACGGAGGAGCACTTCCGCGTGTGGATGGATCGCCTGGCCCGCCTCCACTCGGACAGCGACCAATCGGAGAGCGAGCAGGGAGGGGGGCGCGGCCGTCAAAGTTCCTTCCTTCCCTCGTCCGAGTCCCAGGAGACGCTGGCCGCCTGGCGCATGGCCCAGCTGAGCGCCAGCGTAAACGCTACCTTCCCCACGCAAAACGCCACGTGCAGCGGAGCCCCCGATTCTGTTGACCCCAACCTGCTGAATGTATAGAGGAGGACTCTCTCCCCCACATACTCTCTGCCTCCCAACTTTATCCTCCACCTCTCTTTCTTTTTCTGTCTCCCTTTCTTGCTCTTGAATCTCTCCATTTCCCACATCGCAACCCCTGCCCTGTCCAACATCTTTAGATGTTTCTTTCTTGCCCCCCTCTCCCCCCCCCCATCCCTCTCTGAGAGCATGTGCCTTTGAGGTACTCAGGAGCTTCTGACTTTTTGTTAACTTGTGCACGGCGTCGCTGACAAAAAAAAACTAACAAAAACAGATCCTCTTACTGCAGTATGCCAGCAATGCTACGCTATCGTGCCACTTAACACTGGAACCCACTGATTGCCCAGGAATTGCCCAGCAACGTCTCAGGGTTGCTTTTAGATGTGTTTGAAGAAATTGTTTGTTTTTACGTTGACAGTGTGCTTTTAGTAACGGGTCAGATTCTGAATTGGTTGTCGTTAGGTATGTTTTGTTTTTTTGTTTGTTTTTGGGTTTGAGTTGTATGTCCGATGTTCCTTTGCTGTAACTGGTAACCTGCATGTGACAAAAACAGAACAAGCCAGCTTAGCTTGACTTTCACTCGTTCACAGAGTTAGCATTTATGTACACAAACAACAGCCACGCTGTACTCATGAATGTGGTTAACACATTTGCTGTACCCCGTTTACTATTTACATTTGTCTTTAGATACTCAGACAGTACATGCACGCCTACAAGTGACCATTTGAAGATTCACTCTTTAACAAATGACCAGTTCATTTTTAAAATGCTTAAGCTATGAAAGTTGCTTTACTATGTTTTTTTTGTTTGTTTGTTTGTTTGTTTGTTTGTTTGTATGAACGGACTGAGTGCAAGACTACTTTCTAAGTGCTAACAAACATTAGGCTGTCTTTACACCTTTAACAGGGAGCTTAGGGTATCTCTCTAATTGCTTGTCAACGTCAAATATCTTTAAACTAGAGTGCCTGTTTATTCGAATGCCTGTTTACATTAAATACATACAAGGAAGAGTGAACCTCTGTGTGAGTGTGTTTCAAAGGCTGTTCTGTAGTGAAACAAGACATGAGCTTGTCTGTCATTGTATATCCTTAATGAAGATTCTACAAGTAAGCCTGCTCTTGTGGTATTAAAGCAGTGATACCTAAAGTGTGGGGCTGGCCCCTCGTAGGGGGGTGGGGGGGTGAGAAACTGGGCATGAAACGTAACAACCAACTACACTTTTTGTAACCCACACAAATGTTGTATGTCTGTGCTCTTACAGTATAGTAGCCTATAGCTAAGCTATTTGGTGCTGAGGTTCTAGCCTACTTTGTACATTTAGCCTATATATTATTTATTAACGCAATTCAGAACTCATTCAGAATAGCATGTAGAAGCTATTTACCTCATTTCAAACAAATCGGCCATGAGATGTTGGTACGACAAGCTACAACACGTTTCCCTCTGTTTCTCTGGCATTGTTTGTTCTATTTTCAAAATGAATTTTCTCTTCAAATCTCTCCGTAACATTTCTAAAATTAAAATGGTCCTCTTTCACCTGTTGACGTTTTCAAATCATTCAACCTTTTGCCACTTGGGAAGTTTTCACTCTGCTTGGACCCCGATGATTGGTGCTGTATTTTTTATTTAATTTTTTATAATCGTCAAAGGGGGTCATGCCATGAAAAGTTTGGGAACCACTATTGAAGGAAGAGGAAATTATTTGTTAACATCATTTAAACAACACCTGTTCCCTTATGGAGGATTCGGCATAAGTGCCCAAAACACCAGAATTGGAGTTAAATGTGAGTTTATTGAAAAAGATGAAGTGTTGTAAATGAAGGTTAAATTAATCCAATGATGAAATGTAAACACTTAATTTCAAATGCACTTCTGCCAGGTTGTTAGTTTGTAAAGTTTATTAAATGCTTTTGCAAATCACAGAGACATGAGGGCTCAATTTGGCACTACTCAATACTTTTGTAAGTAAGGATGCACTGATACCAGTATCAAGGCTGCGGTCAGGAGATGTCTCTTTTTTGCTGCCCTATCAGACCTTCCTGCTGGAAATAGTTGGGTATGGGAAGTTGATAGAATACCGGAGGAAAACTGTTAATTAATAATTATTACACAAATGTAAGAACTAAAAAAGTGCTATCGATGCAATCCTATTTGTGAGCCCACTTAAAGTGGCTAGTTTATTCTTCATGTGGAACAGAGAAGATTGTTGGTACCAGTTAACTGAAGTCAAGCCAGCCTGTTGTGGCTTTTGTAGAGTATTATGTAGGAGAGTAATCTCCTCATGTGCTCTAACATGCCTCTGTGTGTCGAGCACCTGATAGGACAGTATGCAGTCATTTGTGTTCTGTTTGATCAAGTGTAACATTTCCTTGTTTGTTGAGTAAAATGGCGGAAATATAGCATGCGGAGAACTGAATTAAATAGTCGAGTGTGTATGTCACTGCTTTGCCTCCTTACGTAGAAACAGGGAAGTAATCTGGGAGTAATGTGTCTGACAGGTCAACAGGCGGCTAGACACAGATAATTAGATTGAAATGGGTTTAAGCCTGTCAGCCATGCTGTGCCAACACTTGAGGCTGTGGTCTGAGGTGAGTCGCACTATAATGCACAAGATTTGCAATTAAGTCATTTTAATAGCGAAACCTTTTTTAGAAAGAGTCATATGATGATTACTAAAAGAACAGCTTAAATGCTCCATGTTTATTTGAGTAAATATTAACTAGTAACTTGTAATTGTGTGTTATTACAAAGAGTTGCCCACTCTCAGCCAACCATTCACAAACAACAAAAGGAATTTACGACCTCTAAGCTCAAAAGGATCTGTGCAACAGGACAGAGGAATGCTAAATTAGTTGGGTGCTTGAGACGGAGGGTAGCATCACCGGCTAAGGGCGTAATTTTCCTACTAGATTTGATTAACGCTATACTTCATCACCTTTAACTGTGACTAGCTACTAGTTGTCTAATACTAGATAACTAGCATAGCCGATTGTAGCCAGTTGCATTGTATCTGGTGTAAATCAACCTGTAAATCTATGCCCCAGATTAAAATGAGTCATTATTATTTGCAACCCTGTTAGTTAGCTTGTGGTGTAGCTAATAAATAATTAGAGGTAAGGCGGAGATATGCTTCTACGACTGCGCAGGGCCAGCTCTAGCCCTTTGGTTGCCCTAGGCGAGATTGAGTTTTGCGCCCCTATACTATTCTACATTGCAGTTCAACAATAAATGTTGCATGGACAACAAACACCAGAATAGTTTCAGAACGTTTTCTTTTTTATTATTTTAAATAATTTATTACACACTCAAAGTTAGAAATTAAGTTAACTCCATAAACTGTGCAAAACACTCTTAAGCACCTGTAAGGACATTTAAGCAAATTATGACCCTCTATACCCTAACTATACCCTCTACAAACAAAAGTGCTTTTATGGATACTGTACGTACCACTACAAAATATCTCAAATACCTCACTACAATTCTTCCAGTCATTTAGGCCACTCCTAATGAGGTGGTCATTTTTCTGTGAAAAGAGCTTGCAGCAGAAGCAATACAGAGTATTGTTTTTCCTTGAATATACAAGCCAGCTTCTCTTGATTTTCTCCCCATTTACTAATTTCCTGTAGAAGTGGTTGTGGTGGCAGCTTCTCCCATCATCTCTTTTTGGAAATGTAAAGTCTGGACTGGTCTGGTATGGTCCTCTGCAAACTAACTCTGTCCTTACCGGATCACAGAGGGCTGGCCAGTCAGCAGGATCTATAGGTTCTCCCTGGATAGCAGGAATTGTGGAGGGTGAGGTGTCTGCAGGCGGCAGTGTAGTTTCACTGGTGCCCTGACTGCTTGATGTGGTCCTGGATGTCCCTTCACCTTCACCTGTATTCAAGCATATTGTATAGCCAGACAAGCGGTGTTTAATATAATAAGTGAAATGATCATGAATGTGGTTGAACTTCTTTAAGAAAACATGCTATTGTATTTATTACATGCTAACATGTTTCTTTTGTACTTTAAAGTATGGATGTGGCTTGAATAAATACTATTAAATAGACTCACCTGATGCAGGCTGTGTCGGCCATTGTACAAATACATTTTATCTGACCATGTAACTTGTAGTAGATATATTACAATTACTGCCACAAGGCTAAATAATACTAGGCTACTGATTACAATTAGTAGTATTAATGTGATGTGATAATGAAAGTAATAATTGCTAATAATAATAACAATAACAAAAACAGCAACAGTAGTACTATCTAGTTGTGTAGGCTACTTACAAAGTTCAGAGGGAGGCGAATCAGGCGTCCTTTCTACAGCGGCCTCTGCAAAAATTGCCTGAGTGCATCTGGCCAATTTAAAACAAAAATAAACAAAAATTTTAGTATATTCCTGGGGAGGAACTGTACAGAAGGGTGAACACCACCACTATCCCCAAAATGGTTACTGTGTGTGTATGCACCTGCTAGTTGTGAATTCACTAAACAGAACTTATGCCATTTATAATTAATGTAGACAGGAACTGTACTTTTCATAACTAGCATACGTTATCCAGATACTGGTCTTTTGACATTTACATCCATGTAGGTTATCAGTGAAGTTACGTTTGCTAGTAATAGCCTACGTAGCAAATTAGCAAAGTAACAGTCGCTAGCTAGCTATAGCTAGCCTAAGTGACAGCAATGAAACGTCCAATATTAGCGAATGTCACGTAGCTGACACGCTCACGGCTCACCCCACCCTGGCAGTGTGCAGGAGCCCTCACATAACTAACGTAACGTAACTTAACGCAACGCAGTCGCTTTGACACAGTCGTGAACCTTTCGAAGTTCTCCGTCGGTTGGAGGGTGTCGCAAAGCAATTCACCGCCGGAACAGTAGGGGGCACGACGTTTTTTTTCCAAAGACCAGCCAATCAAATCGCGATGCTGAGAAAAAAAAGGATGGCAGACCAAACTCTGTAGATTATTGTATTTGTAAATAAAAGTTATGTGTTTGACTTTTTTTTGCTTAGATTTTTTAAAAGTTACAGAGAAAAACACTGCAATGTAAAAACCCCGTTAGTGTAACTGAAAAATACATCTGAGGCGATTCGCGAGGTGTCTGAGCCAGCTATCTAATGTTAGCATGCTACTACCCACAAGATAAACACAGCCCTGCGGTCTCCGTTACTTTGGTGGATAGTTAAAAAATTTGGGAGGTGTACGTCAGGTCACGGAGAGGTGCTCGGAGGGGGTTCGCAAAGACGCAGAGGGCTCTCCGTGTCTGCGAATACGGACGACCATAAATTAGGCTGTGTAGAGCTATCGGGAATAGCAACTGAGGTTTAACCAAAGGGAAATCTGTAATTATTAGAATCAGTTCTTCTCCTATACCTTTATATCAAAAACATCAAGGAACGTGTAGTTTTCAACAATAATGTTGACCCTTGTGCAGTATCACTTAAATGTCAAATGATTCAAAATTGAAATGGCATTACTTCAAAAAATACCATCCCCACAGTAGGAACTCAATGCAACAAAAGTCAGTCCACCTTTTATTGCTGAGATTCAAATTTTTAGTTTGTTTGAATAGTTTGTATGTCCTCCTTTTATATTTGATGACACTCCATCCTCCTACCATTTTTCAGAGACAATTTTGTTCAGCTGCTCTTTGCTGGAGGGGTTGTGTTCTACTTTTCTTCTTTAGAAACTCTTGCTTGAATTAGGGAGTATTTGGATTGTTATGTTGGAGTCCTCCTCTGCAAAGCCCCTGGAGATTGGCACTCCTTGTCATCCAATATTTTGGTATAGCCACAGGCATTCATGATGCCATCTTTAAACATCGTCTCGCCAACACCTTTTGCAACACTGTATCACACTCCCCCCTCCGTGTTTCACTGTCAGGACTATGCATTCACTGTGGCAGTCTTGGCCAGGTTCACTATGCATTCACTGTGGCAGTCTTGGCCAGGTTCACTATGCATTCACTGTGGCAGTCTTGGCCAGGTTCACTATGCATTCACTGTGGCAGTCTTGGCCAGGTTCACTATGCATTCACTGTGGCAGTCTTGGCCAGGTTCACTATGCATTCACTGTGGCAGTCTTGGCCAGGTTCACTATGCATTCACTGTGGCAGTCTTGGCCAGGTTCACTATGCATTCACTGTGGCAGTCTTGGCCAGGTTCACTATGCATTCACTGTGGCAGTCTTGGCCAGGTTCACTATGCATTCACTGTGGCAGTCTTGGCCAGGTTCACTATGCATTCACTGTGGCAGTCTTGGCCAGGTTCACCATGCATTCACTGTGGCAGTCTTGGCCAGGTTCACCATGCATTCACTGTGGCAGTCTTGGCCAGGTTCACCATGCATTCACTGTGGCAGTCTTGGCCAGGTTCACCATGCATTCACTGTGGCAGTCTTGGCCAGGTTCACCATGCATTCACTGTGGCAGTCTTGGCCAGGTTCACTATGCATTCACTGTGGCAGTCTTGGCCAGGTTCACCATGCATTCACTGTGGCAGTCTTGGCCAGGTTCACTATGCATTCACTGTGGCAGTCTTGGCCAGGTTCACTATGCATTCACTGTGGCAGTCTTGGCCAGGTTCACTATGCATTCGCTGTGGCAGTCTTGGCCAGGTTCACTATGCATTCGCTGTGGCAGTCTTGGCCAGGTTCACTATGCATTCGCTGTGGCAGTCTTGGCCAGGTTCTCGCCAAACATGCTGAGCCCCATCTGAGCCGTACTCATTTATCTTGGTCCATCTGAACAAAGAATGTGCTCCCAATATTCATCAGGCTTCTTTTTCATGGTCTTTAGCTAAGTTTAATCTTGCATTTTTGTGCCGAAGGGCAAGCAAGGGTTTTTTTCTTTCTTTCTTGGATGCCGTCCATAGAGGTTGATGTCATGCAATGTCTTTTGAACAGTCTGAGCGGTCACAGAAACTCAGATTTCCATTGATAACCCCTAGCACTGTAATCTGAGGCACTTGCCTATTTGTTTTTCAGGATTAGGTTGTGTTAGTAGCGCGCTCTCTGTGGTGTAGGATGGCCGCTGTGGCTCTGATAAGTGGTGTCATGGCTCGTTCTCTACCTCCTGATTACTGCTGCAAATTGTGTTTTGATTGATTTTTACTTGGTCACCGATCTTCCTGTATCCTTTCCCATTTTTGTGAAATCTCACAATCAGTTTTTTTTTTTTAATCTGGTAATTATTTTCCTTGTGGATCCATGATGCAGATACACAAAATTGAGAAAGTGCTGGTCATTTTATAACCGTGTTCATGCCGTTAAGCAAATTGGAAATCACATTGTGTACTCAATCTTGTTTCAATGATCACAGGTTTTCAAACTAGGGTGACCACAGGTGTTTTCAGTTCTGTTGCATTGAGTTTCTACTTTGAGTATTTGTTTTTAATTGTTCATAACAGGAAATACTCAACTTGTCAGCTGAGAGGTGATGCAGTTTTGAATCATTTGACATTTAAGGGCTATTGCACGGGGGGGGTTGTTGTAAGCTGTAACTAGCTGTAAGCTAGACTGTATCCAACTGCACTGTATCTGGCGTAACTCACCCAGATAGTCCCTTTATGACGGGGGTTACTTGTTATGAAGTATCAAAGCAGAATTTGTAACCCTGTTTGCATCCCTCGTTTGTTTGTTAGCTTGCTAAGTATAGAGCGGGAAGCATAGTCTGTAATATCTCCTGTCAGAGATTTAGCCCACCACACACATACTTTTTGAGCGGAGCTTTTGTGTTCATTGGTATTTTGTGTTTGTTTGTGCAGTTGGCCCAGAGGTGTTGGGGCATTATGACGTGTCAGATACCCACTCCGAGAAGGAGCTTCCATCCGCACCCCCCCACTCACTGCCCCCCTCAGGTCTGTGTCCATGGCGACCGCGTACCATGAAAAGTAACCTGTTGCCAGACCATGTTTGCGTAGAAAGTTTTGGCCGTAAAAAAAACCCAACATTTGCATTCAGACCTCTCGTCATTGGTGACGTTTTTTGTGTTTCATCACATCATGTATGTGATTGAACGGACCTAGCTTTGGTCCCACAGGTGCTTCAAAATCTGACTGCCAGTTTTATTCAGACATGGCACGTCTCCATGCAAAACTATACCCGTTTTCGTCATCGTTCAAAATGATTGATGATCAGTAGAAGAGTAGGAGAACAAACAAACCATAGTCTTAGTAATTAGTTTCCATGTTTTTGTTTTAACCAAATCTGGTTTCATGGTAAGCATCAATTAAATCATAGCTTATATACATATATTGTTAGTCTCAAATCACCAATAAAGCATAGGTTATATTCATAAATCATCAATAAATCATAGCTTATATACATATATCGTCATTCTCAAATCATCAATAAATCATAGCTTATTTACATATATCGTCAGTCTCAAATCATCAATAAAGCATAGGTTATATTCATAAATCAATAAATCATAACTTATATACATATATCGTCAGTCTCAAATCAATAAAGCATAGCTTATATACATATATTGTCAGTCTCAACCTAAATACCAAATATGAACCCCAGAGATCATAGTTTTTGTTTTATTCTCCAATGCTTGAACAGAGATGAACAAAGCTACATGGATGAACAGTAGTTTTGAAAACTGCTGTTTATTTTGCACAGTTACAACAGCAAAGCACTATGGAATGGAGCTGAAGTTTTAATATCTGTACATAATAAGTGTAAACGTCATGTAATGGTCTGCTTGTTTCAGGTGAGGCCGAGGCAAAGCCTCCTAAGGTGAGTCGACCCTCCTCAGACAGCGAAGTGGAGATTGTCGGCGTTCAGGAGAATCCCAGGTACACAGACACAGAAATGAAATGCGTAACCTTGGAAACCTTAATGAGGAATAAAAACAAAAACTAATAACATATAGGATTGTATGGAACAGTTATAGGAACTTGTAAGTCCTACATTTCTACTGCACACTCGGTCATATGCAGTGCTCTGTCATAGTGTGGTCATCCAATAGTGATTTCATGCATATGACACTTATCTTGTGATTTTTAGCAGTCATTTCTTTAAATGTATTTATATTTGGTCATAACATTTGAATATGCATGAGACTATTGGAGCTTGAAAAAATATAATTTATAGCAAATGCATTTTTTTACCATGCAGATTTTTAATAAGGGTGTGCTGTCAAACACGAGGTTTATTGCATAGGACCCCTGAGAATTTAGTGATTTTTTTTTTTTTTTAGGGTACCGAGTTAGCCACTGCTATCATCGGATATTAATATTTCAACACTGTATTATACATGACATATTTGATACATATCATCTTCCCCGTTGTGGCTGCAGGTTCCCTCGTGGAGGCGTCATAAAGTCTCTGTCCTCCTGGAAGACTGGGGCCAAGCCCACGTGGAACACAAACCCTAGCCAGTCCGGATGGGCGCCACCTTCAGAAGTGGTGGATTTGACACTGGAGGAGGACAGACAGAGATACCTGCTGTGACACATACACACACACACGCACATACACACACACACACACATACACATACACACACATACCCTTATACCTACTGTAACAGACACCCTCAAACACACAGAAACCTGCTGTAACACACACACACACGCACGCACGCACGCACGCACGCACGCACGCACGCACGCACGTCCCTGGTCACCAACACCTGCAGTTAAACCCACAATGTTTGTATAGTCCCATAGATTGTAATGGGTCCACACACTACATATAAAACACACATGGAACATAGACACAGACACTGCTTTGACACCACACACACTTACACATAGACGCTTTGAGGTGTGTGCACTGATCAATACTAGCCTGCATCCTCCTTATCTTCCTTTTTACCCATGTCAGGTCTTAGCTAATAAGCAATATGATTGTGTGTGTGTGTGTGTGTGTGTGTGTGTGTGTGTGTGTGTGTGTGTGTGTGTGTGTGTGTGTGTATGAGAGAGACTGAGTGAGGGCCCCATAAGAAGCTGCTGCCTGAGGAATGTATGTTAAGGTGTGTGTGTGTGTGTGTCTGTGCGTCTGTGAGAGAGACAGAGGGAAAAGGATATATACTCTTAAAGAAGCTGCTGCACGAGGTGTTTGGAATGCAGAGGCTCATGACGATGAACTTTTGTAGTCGCTGCTGCACTTTAAGGATTTCACAATCACGACTTCACAATCATGGTCACTCGTACACACCCGATCCTGTTACCTGTAAGGGAGGTTTCAGCTTGTTCTCACCCGAAAGAACCTGAATGGGTTTCAAGTGTGACTCAACGATTACATTCTCCCTCATTCACACACACTCACACACATTCACACTCACACACTCACACTCACACACACACTCACACACACACAGGCACTTCCTCCTGAAGCACAGGTGCCTGTTGCTCTAGCCCTGGAGATCACTAACCAGATGATTTGCCCCTTTTTAAATTATGTACACGTTCTATTTTCCTGGTACTCACACTGTTACTGTCATATTAGGCATAGTTTTGAGGGGCTCTAACAATTAGACAGCCAGCTGTCTAGCTGAAAATGTTGGATGCCAAGCTTCCATGGGGCTTTTTTGCCTTTTATTCTGCCTCCAATGGTGAATGGACAAATTTAGTTTGCATTAAGACTGTGTGTTCTGTTGATGCTAGATCACATGACCACGTCTCTGTGTGAATACTGCTGCAGCATTAGAGGGCAGAGCTGCACTTGGACTTTCAGAGGCATCACCTGTACAAACAGCTCTGTGTGTCTGCAGCGGGAAGCTCAATGGAAGTATGTTCTTAAAGGGGAAAATAAGGATGTGGATCTTTATTTTGTATTTTTCTTTAATCATTCAGAGATTGAAGCTCAGCCAGAAAGCACTTCAACATTTAATTTTTTTTTTTATTTAAATTTTTTTTCTTCATGTCAATTCTCATGGAAGGCACTATTTTGCCTTATCTGACTGTGTGTGTGGTTGCTAAATAGGGGTTGCAAATACTTGCACCTGCTTATGTGAAAATCCTGATTTATGTGTACTTGTTTCATGTGTGTTCCTGTTACGCTTGTGGGTACCGGTCACTCAGACATAAACTCATGTGTCCCCCCATGCTTTGTCCACAGTCCATCATGTTTTCATTCTGATCCCCCACAGACATTCGAAAAGTGATTTAATTGTGCCAGTTTTGTTGTTGTGACTGACGGGACCGTGAAAAGTCACAGTTTCTAAAGGTGTTTCCTGAGCATTTTTATACATCGTGGCCCAAAAATTCAAACAAATCCAATAAAACACCTGGTACAAAGCTATAAAATGCACACGCACATTTGGAAGTTCTCCATCATGATTTTCAGAATTACAGAATAACTGCAAGTTTAGGAGCCTTTAATTTTAACAACAAAAAGGGCATAACTATCTTTAGAACACATCCGTCACTCCTTGCCTTGTATGGCAGTGTCAGTGCTGACATCCCCAAAAAAAAAAAAAAATTTGTTTCCATCACCTATATGTATGTGTAAGAGTATTCAGTCCTTCACACTCAATAATGTATGGCCCTGCACCGTGATTGGCTGGCGACATCCAAGCTCTGATGGGGTATGAGAATAGGAAGAGGAGGAACGATGGACCTCTAAAGGAGGGATTAAGAAACACTGGTACCACATCAACTTGGCCACACACACACACACACACACACACACACACACACACACACACACACATACATGTGTTATCGTACGCCAGTGTTTCCCACAGGGCAGCAATATTTATTTATGTGGTCAAAGTCTTTCTTGAGAGGTATTCCTGTTTACATGAAGTCACGTTTCATGTAGTATTTCTTAGATGTGCTTAAGTGACACATTAGCCTGCTTTGGCTGGCCAGCCCGAGTCGATCCTGTGTGTGTGTGAAACCTACTGACCACCTCATACACATCTGATGACCTCTTAACACACAGACGGGAGTTCTGTTGCATCCCATCATATACATCATTATATACATTACATGTGTGTTACAGCATTAAGCGCCTCTCTCACACACACACACACACACACACAAACACACGTGACATCCACCACTGACTGAAGGAGCGTCTCTCCCTGTGCCCCCCCCCCCCGTTCCCTCTGCTCCTCCCCCTTTGTCAGTGTTGGGAGGAATGTTTATAATATTCTCTTGCTTTTGCAAGCCAGACTTCCTTCAAATGACAAATATGATGTAGAGAGAAATGAAACTATTTTAAAATAAATTAATAGTTATTTAAAGACTGTATCTTGATCTCTTCGTGTTTGTGTGTGTGTGTGTTCATCTTTAACATGCTTCACTGAAGATAATGACAGAACAACACATTCTTTTCGAAGTTTCTAAGGAACTTCAGCTTTTCGTTTGAACAGTAAACTATGAACCGGTAAGGTAACCTCTGTTTCCTGTGCACACATCAATCCCATGTACTTCCTAACAAATGTATCACAAACTGCCTGCCTGTCACTACACTATGGAACCGTTGCCCCAGCCTCGCATCAGCCTTCAGGTCCATGGGTTCCGCATCCCTCCTGTTTGAGGACAGACGAGGCGAGTCAGACACTGGTGAAATAAAATGACCCAGGGTAAAGATGGGTCACTCCTTTATTCCTTACAGCCGCTCATGCAGACATGCAGACCGTCACAACATTCAGTTAATCATGGGCCCTCTGCTTTTCTACACACACACACACTACTGATGGGGGTGTAGCTTCTAAACCTGCGGTGGCTCTGCAGTGGTGTGTCTGCTTGGCCTGGCACTGCTGGTCCATATCTGGCAATCAGTTTTTACTGTGATGTAAGTCCGGTAACCCTGAGCTGAGAGTCAATTGGTCAGGGAGATCTTTGTATTTAGACTGTCTATCTGTGATTAAGGTAAGACAGTGCTATGGAGAGAGGAAGTGGTGAGACAGACAGTGCTATGGAGAGGAAGGTGGAGAGACAGACAGTGCTGTGGAGATGAGGACGGTGGTGAGACAGACAGTGCTGTGGAGAGGGGAAGGTGGTGAGACAGACAGTGCTGTGGTGAGACAGACAGTGCTGTGGAGAGGGGAAGGTGGTGAGACAGACAGTGCTATGGAGGGGAAGGTGGTGAGACAGACAGTGCTATGGAGGGGAAGGTGGTGAGACAGACAGTGCTGTGGAGAGGGGAAGGTGGTGAGACAGACAGTGCTGTGGAGAGAGGAAGGTGGAGAGACAGACAGTGCTGTGGAGAGACAGACAGTGCTGTGGTGAGACAGACAGTGCTGTGGAGATGGGGACGGTGTTGGACGGTGTTGGAGACAGTGCTGTCCTTGTAGAGGATTCCCAGAGCCCTTCATTTGGACCAGTTCTATCAGGGTTATTTTTGAGGTAATTTTAGATTTGTTTCCTGTGTCATTTTTGCCCATGCCCGAAAACTCCTTGTCTAAGGGAGGCACAATGAAACGAGTGAAAGGTTGTGGAATGGCAACAATAGGCAGTTGGGGATCACTTACATTTTACAATTAGCAGACACCTATTTGAAGCACTGAAGAGAACAGCTCACTCATTGGCCCATGCTCTCCTAGGCTGCTGAAGCATGGGAACAACAGTAGTTAGCACAGCCATTAGCAATGTACAGTATGTGTAAGGCACTTTAAGGAGCTCAACTTCACCCTGTTTCAGGATGTTAAGCTCCCATCATCCACGCACTTGTGTCTGCTAGTGCTCATAGGATTCTGAATCACAGGTGCAGCACTTTGTAACATCGTGTCATTTTTTTGTAATGTCAGTAATTCAGTTTTTATTCGATTTTGGAACTGGTGTGTGTGTGCGGGCGTGTCAGTATTTGGGACGTGTGTGTGTGCGGGAGTGTCAGTATTTGGGACTGGTGTGTGTGTGTGTGTGTGTCTGTGTGTGTGTGTGTCTGTGTGTCTGTGTGTTTGTGTGTGTGTGTGTGTGTGTGTGTGTGTGTGTGTGTGTGTGTGTTTGCGGGCATGTCAGTATTTGGGGTAGAGCACTCTGCGTGTCTGTCCGTCCGCCCGATTCTTGTCCAGCCACATCCCGCACAGGAAGCTGGTAGTGACGGCGTTGGAGGTGTTGGTGACCTCCACACGGTCCAGCAGCCAGCTGGAGCTGTAGCCCTTTTCCGTCGTGCTCCACAATGATGTGGGTGAGGTCGCCCATGTCCAAGCAGCTCCAGTGTGAAGTGCTCGGTCCGGCCGCGCTCGAAGAGGTTCCGCATGCGCTGTCGGAGGGCCCGGCGGCCCGAGTCCCCGTTGGAGCCGAAGAGCGTGATGAAGACGTTGGCGTCCGTGCCCGCCTCCTTCTCGTCGGCTGTCATCACAATGATCTCGTACCTGACTGGGATGAGGCTGCGGGCTTTCGAGGCAAAGCTCTCCACAATCTTGGCGCA
>NC_045163.1:22941930-22946930 GCF_900700415.2 Clupea harengus | reverse complement strand
TAGTTCCAGAGAGATAGAGATATGACACTTATTCATTGCTTCAGAATATTCAACATCAGTGTTAATACTTCAACAATTGTAAACATTATTAAATAAAAATGTGTTAATTTACTAATTTAAATAATGGTTTATAAATATATATTTATACATTATATGTATTATATGCTTGGGTGTCTTTGCTTACATGAATTGTCTTCCTCGTCTCTGCTGTCTTTGTCCCTCTGGTTCATGTTGCTGTCCAGTCCCCCTTTGCCACTGTTATCCCTGGAACCCTCATAACTCTACAAAGACACCCACACATTTCAATACGTGACTCAAATGATGCACCTTTCCTCTTCATTACTCTCTCTCTCTCTCTCTATCTCTCTCTCTCGCACACAAACACACACACGCACACACACACACACACACACACGCACACACACCCTCTCACACACACACACACACAAACACACAAACACACACAAACACACACACACACACACACCCATACACACACACACACACACACACACACACACACACACCTTTTCATAGATCACTCTGCAGCATCTCATGTCCTCTCTCTTTCTGGACAGCCAGCGTTCACACACGAAGAGGAAGTCCTCCTCCGTTTCCAAGTCGATCACTTCCAGGTCCTCCAAGTACCAGTCAGGACTCAGCAAGCTGTTGTCATGGCGAATGCGGATCTTAAACACCTGTCCAAGGTCTACAGCCTCTAAGGTAAACTCATCCACCTAAAATGAAAAGCACACCATCATCACCAGCAAGGCTTTGGGTGAGAGGGCCTGTATTTGTGTGTTTACTCCTTTTGTACATGTAATTCACATGAAAGTATGTGACTTTTTGCACTTTGCCTATGTATGTTTGTATGTATGTTTGTATGTATGTTGTATGTTTGTATGTATGTTTGCATGTATGTTTGTATGTATGTATGTATGTATGTATGTATGTATGTATGTATGTATGTATGTTTGCATGTATGTTTGTATGTATGTTTGTATGTATGTTTTTTTTATGTTTCTCCTTGTGTCTTACCGCTCCTCTCTCGAACTTGTTGCTGTTAGTCGCTGATTGGCTGAGTTTGCGCTCCCCCGTGTCCCCCAGATCTCCATAGATGGTGAGGAACACATTGGCATCCGTCCCTGCCCCATACATCTCCCCTGTTCTCACGATCACTTTATATTCGTGAGCTACGCCCACCATTCACACACAAACACAATCATGCACATGTGCATGTTAATAACCAAACATATGGAATGTATACATCTTTTGAATCATCAAAATCAATCTGCCCTGAGTCAGTCTTCTCAGACTACATTAGAGTACTACTACACTTACTACGCAACACCAAGACAAAAACAAATAAACAAAAGACGTACTCTCTAGAGCATCGTCCACCTCAATCTCTGAGACTCTGAGGGTTCCATCTCGTGCGAGTTTCTCTGTGATGATGTCAGAGGGCACCAACTCACGAACCGTCTCCCCGTCATCTTCTGAGGTGGCCAGCCATCTCTCACATGGAAATATTAATGTCTCTGAACCCTACACAAACACACACAATTCCTCTTTAACATTGTTTTGTATCATTGTGTGAAACTTTCACATCCTCGGACACATATGATGCTTATAAAAATAAGGCAGTGCCATGTGGCTTTTTTCATGCATTTGTGTGTGTGTGTGTGTGTGTGTGTGTGTGTGTGTGTGTGTGCGTGCGTGCGTGCGTGCGTGCGTGCGTGCGTGCGTGCGTGCGTGCGTGCGTGCGTGCGTGCGTGCGTGCGTGCGTGTGTTTGTGTTTGTGTTTGTGTGCGGGTGTGTGCGTGTGCGTGTGCGTATGTGTATGTGTATGTGTATGTGTGTGTGCATGCGTGCATGTGTATGTATGTGTATATGTGTGTACCTTTCCCTTCCTCAGTAATCTTCTGATCTCAATGCGGTCCAGGTGCCAGCCTGGATTCACTCCACGGTTGTCATGACCAACGCGAATCTTCTCTATAATATCACCGATATCCTCCAGCTGTGAGAATGTACACGTCCATTACTGACATCCATGTTGATGTCATTTATGTCAAGTCACTGAAATACAACTGTATGACAGTCAGCAAAACTAGACGATAAGAGTGAGAAACTAGAATACAAACAAAATCCACACAGAGCAGGGTGAATGGTGTGTGTCTGAGTGTGTGTGTGTGTGTGTGTGTGTGTGTGTGTGTGTGTGTGTGTGTGTGTGTGTGTGTGTGTGTGTGTCTGAGTGTGTGTGTGTGTGTGTGTACCTCTACAATGAACATGTCCTCTCCACCTCTTTTGAAGTACATTTTCCTCTCTCTCTTGTTGACACATAGAGCCTTCTGGTGGGTGCACACACCATTACAACCATACCAGAACAATAAACACATCTGCATCCGTCCCCGCCGGCAAAGAGTCAGTGGTGAAAACCTTAATCTCATATGGAACATCTGGAACAAACACACAAAACACATATGCGCACATGTCACACACACACACACACACACACACACACATACATGTGTTATCGTACGCCAGTGTTTCCCACAGGGCAGCAATATTTATTTATGTGGTCAAAGTCTTTCTTGAGAGGTATTCCTGTTTACATGAAGTCACGTTTCATGTAGTATTTCTTAGATGTGCTTAAGTGACACATTAGCCTGCTTTGGCTGGCCAGCCCGAGTCGATCCTGTGTGTGTGTGAAACCTACTGACCACCTCATACACATCTGATGACCTCTTAACACACAGACGGGAGTTCTGTTGCATCCCATCATATACATCATTATATACATTACATGTGTGTTACAGCATTAAGCGCCTCTCTCACACACACACACACACACACACAAACACACGTGACATCCACCACTGACTGAAGGAGCGTCTCTCCCTGTGCCCCCCCCCCCCGTTCCCTCTGCTCCTCCCCCTTTGTCAGTGTTGGGAGGAATGTTTATAATATTCTCTTGCTTTTGCAAGCCAGACTTCCTTCAAATGACAAATATGATGTAGAGAGAAATGAAACTATTTTAAAATAAATTAATAGTTATTTAAAGACTGTATCTTGATCTCTTCGTGTTTGTGTGTGTGTGTGTTCATCTTTAACATGCTTCACTGAAGATAATGACAGAACAACACATTCTTTTCGAAGTTTCTAAGGAACTTCAGCTTTTCGTTTGAACAGTAAACTATGAACCGGTAAGGTAACCTCTGTTTCCTGTGCACACATCAATCCCATGTACTTCCTAACAAATGTATCACAAACTGCCTGCCTGTCACTACACTATGGAACCGTTGCCCCAGCCTCGCATCAGCCTTCAGGTCCATGGGTTCCGCATCCCTCCTGTTTGAGGACAGACGAGGCGAGTCAGACACTGGTGAAATAAAATGACCCAGGGTAAAGATGGGTCACTCCTTTATTCCTTACAGCCGCTCATGCAGACATGCAGACCGTCACAACATTCAGTTAATCATGGGCCCTCTGCTTTTCTACACACACACACACTACTGATGGGGGTGTAGCTTCTAAACCTGCGGTGGCTCTGCAGTGGTGTGTCTGCTTGGCCTGGCACTGCTGGTCCATATCTGGCAATCAGTTTTTACTGTGATGTAAGTCCGGTAACCCTGAGCTGAGAGTCAATTGGTCAGGGAGATCTTTGTATTTAGACTGTCTATCTGTGATTAAGGTAAGACAGTGCTATGGAGAGAGGAAGTGGTGAGACAGACAGTGCTATGGAGAGGAAGGTGGAGAGACAGACAGTGCTGTGGAGATGAGGACGGTGGTGAGACAGACAGTGCTGTGGAGAGGGGAAGGTGGTGAGACAGACAGTGCTGTGGTGAGACAGACAGTGCTGTGGAGAGGGGAAGGTGGTGAGACAGACAGTGCTATGGAGGGGAAGGTGGTGAGACAGACAGTGCTATGGAGGGGAAGGTGGTGAGACAGACAGTGCTGTGGAGAGGGGAAGGTGGTGAGACAGACAGTGCTGTGGAGAGAGGAAGGTGGAGAGACAGACAGTGCTGTGGAGAGACAGACAGTGCTGTGGTGAGACAGACAGTGCTGTGGAGATGGGGACGGTGTTGGACGGTGTTGGAGACAGTGCTGTCCTTGTAGAGGATTCCCAGAGCCCTTCATTTGGACCAGTTCTATCAGGGTTATTTTTGAGGTAATTTTAGATTTGTTTCCTGTGTCATTTTTGCCCATGCCCGAAAACTCCTTGTCTAAGGGAGGCACAATGAAACGAGTGAAAGGTTGTGGAATGGCAACAATAGGCAGTTGGGGATCACTTACATTTTACAATTAGCAGACACCTATTTGAAGCACTGAAGAGAACAGCTCACTCATTGGCCCATGCTCTCCTAGGCTGCTGAAGCATGGGAACAACAGTAGTTAGCACAGCCATTAGCAATGTACAGTATGTGTAAGGCACTTTAAGGAGCTCAACTTCACCCTGTTTCAGGATGTTAAGCTCCCATCATCCACGCACTTGTGTCTGCTAGTGCTCATAGGATTCTGAATCACAGGTGCAGCACTTTGTAACATCGTGTCATTTTTTTGTAATGTCAGTAATTCAGTTTTTATTCGATTTTGGAACTGGTGTGTGTGTGCGGGCGTGTCAGTATTTGGGACGTGTGTGTGTGCGGGAGTGTCAGTATTTGGGACTGGTGTGTGTGTGTGTGTGTGTCTGTGTGTGTGTGTGTCTGTGTGTCTGTGTGTTTGTGTGTGTGTGTGTGTGTGTGTGTGTGTGTGTGTGTGTGTGTGTTTGCGGGCATGTCAGTATTTGGGGTAGAGCACTCTGCGTGTCTGTCCGTCCGCCCGATTCTTGTCCAGCCACATCCCGCACAGGAAGCTGGTAGTGACGGCGTTGGAGGTGTTGGTGACCTCCACACGGTCCAGCAGCCAGCTGGAGCTGTAGCCCTTTTCCGTCGTGCTCCACAATGATGTGGGTGAGGTCGCCCATGTCCAAGCAGCTCCAGTGTGAAGTGCTCGGTCCGGCC
>NC_045163.1:22906930-22936930 GCF_900700415.2 Clupea harengus | reverse complement strand
AGCATAGCTCCAGAAGGGGTTCTAATGACAATGTTAATATGGAGCAGGAACTTGATTCCTATCATCCATTTCAATTTAGTAAAGTGCCCTCTCTGGGCCTGTGTTATGTCACGGGGGAGAGACGGCCCTAATGCGCTTAATGGGGTAATAAATACCTACTTGGTGGTATCATACACACAGTGAGGTCTGGTATAGTTCCAGAGAGATAGAGATATGACACTTATTCATTGCTTCAGAATATTCAACATCAGTGTTAATACTTCAACAATTGTAAACATTATTAAATAAAAATGTGTTAATTTACTAATTTAAATAATGGTTTATAAATATATATTTATACATTATATGTATTATATGCTTGGGTGTCTTTGCTTACATGAATTGTCTTCCTCGTCTCTGCTGTCTTTGTCCCTCTGGTTCATGTTGCTGTCCAGTCCCCCTTTGCCACTGTTATCCCTGGAACCCTCATAACTCTACAAAGACACCCACACATTTCAATACGTGACTCAAATGATGCACCTTTCCTCTTCATTACTCTCTCTCTCTCTCTCTATCTCTCTCTCTCGCACACAAACACACACACGCACACACACACACACACACACACGCACACACACCCTCTCACACACACACACACACAAACACACAAACACACACAAACACACACACACACACACACCCATACACACACACACACACACACACACACACACACACACCTTTTCATAGATCACTCTGCAGCATCTCATGTCCTCTCTCTTTCTGGACAGCCAGCGTTCACACACGAAGAGGAAGTCCTCCTCCGTTTCCAAGTCGATCACTTCCAGGTCCTCCAAGTACCAGTCAGGACTCAGCAAGCTGTTGTCATGGCGAATGCGGATCTTAAACACCTGTCCAAGGTCTACAGCCTCTAAGGTAAACTCATCCACCTAAAATGAAAAGCACACCATCATCACCAGCAAGGCTTTGGGTGAGAGGGCCTGTATTTGTGTGTTTACTCCTTTTGTACATGTAATTCACATGAAAGTATGTGACTTTTTGCACTTTGCCTATGTATGTTTGTATGTATGTTTGTATGTATGTTGTATGTTTGTATGTATGTTTGCATGTATGTTTGTATGTATGTATGTATGTATGTATGTATGTATGTATGTATGTATGTATGTTTGCATGTATGTTTGTATGTATGTTTGTATGTATGTTTTTTTTATGTTTCTCCTTGTGTCTTACCGCTCCTCTCTCGAACTTGTTGCTGTTAGTCGCTGATTGGCTGAGTTTGCGCTCCCCCGTGTCCCCCAGATCTCCATAGATGGTGAGGAACACATTGGCATCCGTCCCTGCCCCATACATCTCCCCTGTTCTCACGATCACTTTATATTCGTGAGCTACGCCCACCATTCACACACAAACACAATCATGCACATGTGCATGTTAATAACCAAACATATGGAATGTATACATCTTTTGAATCATCAAAATCAATCTGCCCTGAGTCAGTCTTCTCAGACTACATTAGAGTACTACTACACTTACTACGCAACACCAAGACAAAAACAAATAAACAAAAGACGTACTCTCTAGAGCATCGTCCACCTCAATCTCTGAGACTCTGAGGGTTCCATCTCGTGCGAGTTTCTCTGTGATGATGTCAGAGGGCACCAACTCACGAACCGTCTCCCCGTCATCTTCTGAGGTGGCCAGCCATCTCTCACATGGAAATATTAATGTCTCTGAACCCTACACAAACACACACAATTCCTCTTTAACATTGTTTTGTATCATTGTGTGAAACTTTCACATCCTCGGACACATATGATGCTTATAAAAATAAGGCAGTGCCATGTGGCTTTTTTCATGCATTTGTGTGTGTGTGTGTGTGTGTGTGTGTGTGTGTGTGTGTGTGCGTGCGTGCGTGCGTGCGTGCGTGCGTGCGTGCGTGCGTGCGTGCGTGCGTGCGTGCGTGCGTGCGTGCGTGCGTGTGTTTGTGTTTGTGTTTGTGTGCGGGTGTGTGCGTGTGCGTGTGCGTATGTGTATGTGTATGTGTATGTGTGTGTGCATGCGTGCATGTGTATGTATGTGTATATGTGTGTACCTTTCCCTTCCTCAGTAATCTTCTGATCTCAATGCGGTCCAGGTGCCAGCCTGGATTCACTCCACGGTTGTCATGACCAACGCGAATCTTCTCTATAATATCACCGATATCCTCCAGCTGTGAGAATGTACACGTCCATTACTGACATCCATGTTGATGTCATTTATGTCAAGTCACTGAAATACAACTGTATGACAGTCAGCAAAACTAGACGATAAGAGTGAGAAACTAGAATACAAACAAAATCCACACAGAGCAGGGTGAATGGTGTGTGTCTGAGTGTGTGTGTGTGTGTGTGTGTGTGTGTGTGTGTGTGTGTGTGTGTGTGTGTGTGTGTGTGTGTGTGTCTGAGTGTGTGTGTGTGTGTGTGTACCTCTACAATGAACATGTCCTCTCCACCTCTTTTGAAGTACATTTTCCTCTCTCTCTTGTTGACACATAGAGCCTTCTGGTGGGTGCACACACCATTACAACCATACCAGAACAATAAACACATCTGCATCCGTCCCCGCCGGCAAAGAGTCAGTGGTGAAAACCTTAATCTCATATGGAACATCTGGAACAAACACACAAAACACATATGCGCACATGTAAACACACAAAGCACATATGCGCACATGTAAACACACAACACATATGCGCACATGTAAACACACAAACAACATATGCGCACATGTAAACACACAAACACATATGCGCACAGGTAAACACACAAACACATATTCGCACATGTAAACACACAAACTCATATGCGCACATGTAAAAAATAGACAGGGGGGCTACCCATACGCAAACATTATTCACATTTCTGGAGCAATGTGTAGTGGATAGCTAACATCTCTGTTAGTGTTGGTATATGTGACCAGCAGGGATACTTTTACATCTTACTCTCTTACTTCAGTCGTCACACACACACACACACACACACACACACACACACACACACACACACACAGACACATGACATACACACAGACAGACACATACACACCATAGTCCTCACAGGGTGTGTATTGTTGTGTCTGCAGGTGGGCTGGGTTGAGGTCTCGCTCGATGGCTCCGTCCTCCTCTCTGCGGTCCAGCCACAGGCACAGGGGAAGACCAGGAGCTCGCCCAGCGATGGAGCATCAATCCAACCCAGTCCAGAAACCAGCCTGGAGATCCACCTGAAACACTCAAAGATATACATGCTTATAAACACACAGGTGTACATACACATCATGCTTATAAACACACAGTTTAACATACACATCATGCTTACAAACACACAGGTGTACATACACATCATGCTTATAAACACATAGGTTGTACATGCTTATAAACACACATGTGTACATACATACAGATCCCATCATACGATAAACACACAGGGTGTACATACACAGATCCCATCACGATCATACTTAAACACACATGTGCAGCATACATACAGATCCATTACAATCATACTTATAAACACACATGTGCAAGCATACATACAGATTCCATCACATCAGGCAGGATACACAAGGTGCCACCAGTGGGTATTGGCCTTAAGGTTTCAGGTCTTAGGGGACCATGACATACATACCATGGTGAAATGAATGACAATGTTATCATATAGCAGTGCTTGTTTGTTTGTTGTTTGTGGTGGAGTGAATGGGTACATTTGAGCTTGTAACATTCATGTACCTGAGTTGTCATGACCAATACGCAGCCGCTTAAGTTTACCGAGTCCACGGCCTCCACTGTAAACTCATCAATCATCCACCGCCTCAAACTTATTTTATGGTTCTTTGAGGCCTCAGGTTAATGATCCCTGCAAACGAGGAAAACACTCGCCATTCATGTGTACATCTTATTTCCCCATGAACATACAACATATATAATGAACAAAAGGAAAAGAATGAGGAAAGCAGACTGTGTGTAAATAAGTGCAAAAATATGGTTTTCACCTGTGTCATCTTTGGTGCCATACATGATGGCGTAGACATTAGCATCAGTCCCAGCATACTTTTTATCACCTGTCTTTACTCTCACAGTAATTGGTTGACATGGCTATAAACACAGAGATACACAAATATGGATTATTTCATGGACCACACTCAATCCTACGGAATCCCACAGGACACCAACAAAACTGTAACAATTCTTTATCTGTGGTGTGCTGTAATGTACATTCTGTAATGGATGTGTGTTGTCGGGTGACTGTATGATTGAGGCCCCAGTGTGTGTGTGTGTGTCGGACCTTTTTGCTCGAGGCCCAGAGTGGCTGAAGAGGGCGCCCCTCCCTCCTCGTCTTCCTCCTCCTCTTCCTCTCTGTGCATAAAGGCCTTGTCCACTGGCACCAGCTCACGGGCAATCTGCCCGTCATCCTCATCTACAGCCAACCACCTCATGCAGGGGAAGTAGTACCTGGCGTAGACACGCACACACACACACACACACACAGATACATAAATGTAAAGTACTTTATCCTATATGGCACCGACAAAGACAAAGGAATATTAAAAGAAAAACTCCATATACCAACGTCCTTTTGAGTTTTCTGCTAGAGCAAATGTCAGGTATCTACGTACAAACTCAAGGCTCTGTTGCAAACAGTACATTTTTAAACATGCCCTCTCTTGTCTGCTTTCACAGCTGAGCTCCATATAGCTGAGTTTGTGTTTGTGTGTGTGCTTTTCTGGAGGGGAACTCACGTTGTCTCATCCTTTGCATCAATGATCTCAACACGATCCAGGAACCAGGCAGCATTTGCGTTGCTGTTGTCATGGCGAATGCGCAGCTTCTTCAGTGGCCCGAGGTCAAGTGCATAGACCGTAAACACGTCCTCCTTAGAGAGGCATCATTGGAGAGCAAAGGGGTTAGAAAATACAACCCCCAAACAAATATTTAAATCTGTGTGTGTGTGTGTGTGTGTGTGTGTGTGTGTGTGTGTGTGTGTGTGTGTGTGTGTGTGTTGTGTGGTGTGTTGTGTGTGTGTTTGTGTGTGTGTGTGTGTGTGTGTGTGTGTGTAGAGCACCTGGTTACGCTCAAACTTGTTGAGGTTAAAGGACTTGCGCAGGTGTCTCTCTCCTGTGTCTGCACTCTCCCCGTAGATGTTGACAAAAACTTTGGCATCGGTCCCTGCACCCCATGAATCCCCGGTAAACACATGCACTTCATATGAATTATCTGCATAGACACAAACACACACACACAAGTGCACATTAACATAACTGGGAGTGAGTGATGCCACATCCCCTCCTCATATAAGGTCAGAAAACGTTTCTTTGCTTACAAATACAGCTGGGAATTGATCACTGAAATTGAACTGAACTGAATAAAAAGAGTCTCTATTTGTTTCTCTGCCTTTGTTTCTCTCTCTCTCTTTCTCTCTCACTCTCTCTCTATCGTCATACCCTCAAGCTCGTCGTAGTCGTCTGCCCTTAGCTCCAGCACGATCTCTCCATCGTTCTCGTCTCGAGCGAGCCAGCGTCCGCACGTGAAGGTGAAGGTCTGCACCACATCCCTCCATTCCATCACAACCTCCTCTACTTCCTCTCCCTTCTTTTTCTTCTTCTTTTTCTTGTCCTTCTTGTCCTCCTTCTTCTCCTCCTTCTTGTCCTCCTTCTTCTCCTCCTTTGGCAATAGCGCCATGATGAGCCGCTTGACGTAGACGGTGTCCAGGAACCAGCCGTCGGCCACGCCCGAGCCATCATGCCCAATGCGGACCTTAAAGACCCGCCCCACATCCAGAGCCTCGATCTGGCGCATCCAATCACAAACAAGAACATGTACGTGAATGTCTATTAAAGAATGGCATTATCTATCTCATTCCACACTTTACCACTTAACACTTTGCAGTTTGCAGTTGCTAACAACATCACACACAAATATCACGTACGTTTAGTCAATAGACACAGGACACCTATGTTATTTACACCAGTCAACATGAACTTTGAGGTGACTTTGTATAGAAACACATGTATTTCAATACTTAGTAGTCATACAACTATTAGACAACTAAATTACAAAAAAAATCCCAACTCACTTGTTTATTTTACATTTTTAGAGTAGAGGTAACAAATGAGTAACACAACATGACCATGGAATTATATGGTACTCACATTGACACCGTAGGGAGGGAAATACATCATTCACACTGACACTCACATTCATGCTATACAGATAACGTTAAACTAACACAGGAACCTGGAGCTAAGGATGACGACTGAGGGAGTTGAAAGGCCTGAAAAGTGACAACATGGTTGCTGTATATCTGTTGGACAGGTAATTATCTGGTTTGTTTTGGGGGGAATTTGTTATTTCCCTGAGCTATGTAGCCAATGTAGCTGGCTACTTATGCAGCTTATGTGTTATCCCAATGCAAACGTGCCATGTAGCCATGACTATGTAGCCATGTGTACGTACACGTACCTTATAGGTAATCTATCTGTGTTTATGTTTGCAGGTGTCTGCATTGTAGTTGTGAGTAAGCGCTGTTATTTTTGTATCTTATGTTAGTCTATATTGGCTTTGACAGTACGTTTTACAAATGTGGTGATGTAGTTATTTGTGTTTTTTGTGGTTGTGAGAATGAGACATGAAGTAATTGGATACATTAGCGATGACTATGATTCTCTGCACGATTCTCTTTAATTGACTTCGAGGTGTCCCTGCTGTGTGAGTTCTTTGCCTCTGCACACACACACACACACACACACACACACACACACACATGCTATCAGTGCTATCAATCTCAATGCTATCAAAGGTTTCCATTTACAAGTTAAAGATCCTTAAGGATCCTTTGGCTCGTCTTTCACACACACCAGATCTCAAGGCTCTCACCTTTACACTGAAACACATCTGAACTCCTTAAATGTTTTCACCACACAGCACGCACACCACACACATACACTTATTTTGAACACACGCACAAACGCACACACACACACACACACACACACACACACACACACACACACACACACACACACACTTCAAATGTCATTACAGAAGTATACACATGAACACCTTAAACATGAATACTCAAACACACCTTAAATATCTCTGTAGTTCCTCTCTCAAAATTGTTTGACCTGTTCTCAAGTCTGAGCAGTTCTGTTTTGCCCTCAAGGCCGTAGATCTGCATAAACACGCGTGCATTGGTGCCGGCAGCAAACACATCCCCCGTCACAACTGTCACCTCATAGTTGATCACTGCAAAGGCCAGTACAGAAGTCAGTCAACCAGATCAATCAAAATCCTCTAAACAATGGTATTTTACGGGAGAATGATACAGTTCATACAGTGAATATACTCTCACTCACTTACAGACACAAGAGTGTTAATTTGGACAGGGACAGGATTTGTAAAAACTACCTTTGATATAAAAGAGTAGAGTATGGCAACATCTCACCTGTGAGTACTTTTCAACTGAACGTGGCTTAAAACTCAGAGACTCATTATTCTTATAGAAATTCTGAACCCATGTCGTGTTTTGACCTTGGGTCAGGAGCCAAATGCTGTCGCCCTCAGATGTATTGTTAGAGCTTGAAGCAGCACAAAGACAACAGGAATTGGCACGAGCACCGCAGGCGCAAGTGTTGTTTTTGTTTTCCTCAATTGGGATGGACAGATAGCCTGATTAACTGGCACGCACAAATGCAGCTTTTAGGCAGATTAAGGAGGCTCGTTCTCTGGGGCGCCGTGGCTTCGGGAGACAGCATTCCTCTCAGGTTTCCATTGGGATTGAATGAGTTTGGCCATCATGCCAGACTCTTCATTTAACACATTTCCTTATTTATCAGTAGGGCAGGATCCTGTCAAGTATCTAATGTCATACATTTGACCCCTGGTCTGGCTCTTTAGTAAGCAAACAAAGAAGCACTGGTAAATAACCGAGGCCGGGGCTGTATAATCAGGCCTGTGTACTATAAATGTATATACATATATTTATATTTATTATTATAAATATATAACTAAGCACTCAAATTGATTTGAAATCGTTGTGGTAGAGTATTTGGGACTTTAAAGCAACATTATGCAGGTTTTTTTTTTTTTTGTAGGAAACCTACAAAAAAGTGCCTGTTGTCCCCCACTCTATGTACTTAGTAACACTATGCAACAATTTGATACTTTTTGAAGTATGGTTTTATAGGCAACTAGTTTTGGTACCATCCTCAAATTCATTTTGATAGCATTTGGTCATGTGAAGGACAGATAAACACCTGTGTCTTTCCCACTAGCCATCCAGGATATGCCCTATGTAGTTCTGTATTTCCTGGGTGGAACACCTTGCAAAAATGGAAGAAAAGCTTTCAAAGCATGACATTGCCAGCTATACTGCCAAAATACACCAGTTAGTGTGTTGACAAGCTTCTATCAGTGTCAACTGGGCTGTTGGTGCCTTTTAGGTAGTTAGCATACTAGTTTTGGAACAGAGCTCCTTATTGCTGCTTTAAGCTCCATGTTGGATAGCTCATGTGAAATGTGCAAATAGCTTAAAACCAAATCTGTTGTCTGATAGCTCGATATTTTTTGACAAAATAGTTTTTAAACTGTATGCTATATGTTTTTGCTTAGGGCATGTTAGGCTGACTCATTTTACCAACTTCGAGTCTTCTGTTGCCTCTGTTCTCTGTACCTCTGTATATTCGAGAAGCCTATTTGCACAGTGATCTTATTCAGGTACTCCTGTTGGAGAGCACACACCCACACACAGACTGATTTACATTTAGTCATTTATCAGGCGCTTTTATCCCAGCTGACTTTCAGTACAGTGAGGGTATGCATTTTTTATTAGCGTTTGTGATCCGTGGGACATGAACTCTTGACCTTAGTGTTGCCGGAGCCCTGCCCTACGAGTTGAGATTCTAGACCTTAACCCGAGAGAGAAGAGAGAGAGAGAGAGAGAGAGAGAGAGAGAGAGAGAGAGAGAGAGAGAGAGAGAGAGAGAGAGAGAGAGAGAGAGAGAGAGAGAGAGAGAGAGAGAGAGAGAGAGAGAGAGAGAGAGGGAAGGAGGGAGGAGAGAGAGAGCGGCAGCTTGGCTAAACTCAGGGAATGATTACATTTCTCGATTTCAACGACCTCACTGGGATAGATCTCCATCTCCACCTTGCCATCTGCCTCGTCTCTGCAAAGCCACCTGCACACAGACACACAGATACAGAATTATCTACAACATGACCTTCATACTGTTTGCCCTGCACCCATACTCTCTTTCACACAGATACAGAATAATCTACATCATAACCTACATACTCTTTGCCCTGCACCCATACTTTCAGACATGGTCATTACAGCTTAACCCACAAACCTACACATTCCCTTTCCTTTGTTATTTTACTACACACACACACATTCTCTGTAATGAACATACAAACAAACATACACACACAGACACAAACACACTAATATATAGTTACTGATGGCCTGGATTGTTATAGCTTCACACACACACACACACACACACACACACACACACACACACCTGTGAGCTGGGAACATGTACTGCAAGCCGTGCACTGGAACACTGAGCAGCACGCTGTCAAGAAACCAGCCAGCCTTCAGGCCCTCGTTAGAGTGGCCTATCAGGATGCGGCTTATCTGCCTCATACACACACACGCACGTGCACAAACACACACACGCACACACGCACCAACACATACTCACACACACAAACATGCACACACACACATACACACACACACACACACACGCTGTTTACATTCTCAAACACATTTTAAAATGCATGAACACCACTAGACAACAGATCTTTTTAGTTATATGTGAACGTGTGAGGGTTTCTATGTCATCGCTGAAGGTAAGGTGAGAGACAGTAATCCAAGAATTGTGTTTGTAAATGTCCCTCACCTGGCCGATGTCATACGTCTCCAACGTGAAGATGTCCACCTGTCCCGTCTCAAAGTAGTTCCCCAGGTCGTTATCAGACACCAGCTGCAGAACTTTATTCGTGTCTCCCTTTTCTCCATAGAGCTTCACAAACACCCTTGAGTCCGAGCTGGCTCCACTTATACTGCCTGTCCTGATGGACATGTGGTAACTCATGTCTGGAGCAGACAAAGACACAAAGACATATGTCTCAGAGACGATGCCGGCCTGGCCTGGCTTTGTGAATGTGCATGAACTCAACCACCCAAAGGGACATGCTCATGGCTACAACAGAACGTATGACAACAGGAATGTGTTAGATTTAGGTGGTTTTATAATTTAAGTTCATAACTTCACATAATTTCACATACTTGCAACAACCCCCAAAAGCTAGTTGGCATAGCACAAGCGAGAGCCATCAAGGTGGCCCCTGGCCTTTTGTCTATGTTGATGAGCCATCAGACATGGTTCCTGGCTTTTGTGTGCCTTGGAGCTAGAAACATTAGCTGGCTTTTGTCTACAGCCACGACAGGATGGTCAAGGCCACAAGGCATTAGCATCTATATGGCCATACCTGACCATAGCCCTCTGACCTCCAGACACACCCATCCCCTCCCCTTTACACCTCATGTTAATTCTGCAATATAAAATGTCTGTACTTTCTGTAATGTTGGAGAAGATGAAGCAAGGAGCCCAAGCTGTGAGCAGACGTGCCTAGCGCATGCTCGTGCTGCGCCGAGCTGACCGTGGCTAGTGACTGAATAAAACACATTCTTTCGCTAAGCCGTCTTCTACAAGTCTGTTATTCCTGAACAAACTAACTTGAACCAAAGTGTGGGCATCCGACGAATTCGACGGAGAACAGCGAGATCTTTCAAATGGTATATCTTATATATTACATTTTTTTTAATCTTTTATGCCCTTCTACTGCGTAGAATTTCACTGCTCTGATGACACTAAGCTATTTGGTGCATGTGACAAATAAAACACTTTGACTTTGACTTTGACTTTGATGTAATGTGTGAACATTATGGACTATGGATAGCCTACTTGTAACAGTGTATCAGTGTGGTCTTACTCACTGACTGTCTATTACACTGGACATAATGGTATAATTACAATGTAATGAAGGTTATATAAGCTGGCGCTGCATTCTGGAAGGATCCATTTAAGTTTATGAAGTCTTAATTCACTCAAGAGAAAAGTTTGAGAGTTGAAAGAAAGGAGACCTGGAGGAGTATCTTCAAATCAAATCAAATCAAATCAAATCAAATCAAATCAAATCAAATCAAATCAAATGTGTGTTGTGCAATGGCTGCATCAGCTCCTGGCCCTAATGGGGTACCTTATCGTGTCTATAAACGTATCATGATAGTTTGAAGTATCTATGGAAGCGTATGGTGATCGTATGGAGAGGCAGGTGGTATTTTCACTCAGAAGGAGAAGAGCGCCATGACCATTGACCAATTTCGACCTGTCAGTCCTCTTACGTAATGTGGAAAGAAAAATCTTCTTTAGTGTGGTAGATGTTTGGAACATAGTAGCATGATTTGGCATCAAAATCAGGCAGCAAGGACAGAAGGCAGAGACCTCTGTCTAGTATTTTTTGACCTCACCAATGCCTTTGGATCGGTGCCACACAGATATTCAGTTGTGCTTCAACACAAGTAACTACACCACATCCTGGCATCATTTGGAGATTGGCATCATGGCTGGATGCACCATTTTACCGTTGGCTTTCACCATGGCAGTGGAGGTCATTATAAGAACAGTTGGTGGTGAGAGGCTGCAGGAATTGTGGAGTTACCAATGACCAGCTTTGAGTTACCAATGACCAGCTTTGTGGACTAGTATAAAATGTGCTAAGACCAGCCTTAGTCACAGTCTTAGGGTCCAGCAATCAAGAACACTGCTCCAACGGTAAAAACAGGGAAGAAAGAGCTTTAAAGGAGTTGTCTTAGGGTGCTCACAGACTACTTGGGGACATGTGAATTAACCTGTATTATGTGAAGAAGCCTGTTGTTGCAAGATGCTTTGGGTGCCAAAGGTGACCAGGGGTCGTATCCCAGCTTCTTCCCTTACCCTAACCCGGGTTCATAATCCCAGGGGACTTGGTCTAGGTTGTCGGGAATGAGTTCTTGCAGGAATTTAACTCCTTTTTTCTGTGTATAAACTAAAACAAAAAAATCACATGTTTTCACAAACCAGGGTGTTTAAGTTTGGTGTGTGTTGTGTATGTGTGTGTGTGTGTGTGTGTGTGTTTAAACTCACTATATAGACGCTGGGCCATCTGCTGTGGGGAGCAGCTCTCTCACAATGTGTCCATCATCTTCATTTCGATCTAACCATCTGATAGAGACAGTAGAATATGAGATGAGCATGTTTTGTTTGTATCTATCTGTGTGTGTGTGGGGGAGAGAGAGAGAGAGAGAGAGAGAGACTGAGGAACTTGTGTGTGTGTGTCTGTGTGATTTGGATGCATGTCTCTGAATTTCATGGTATAGCGTTGGCGGTATGGTGTTGGTGCGTGACATACAGACAGAGAAAATAGTGTGAGAGAGTAAGTCTGAGTAGTTTTTGTTAAGTGGTGTGGTGTCATGATGGTACCTGTAAGAAAGTGAAAGAGCGACAGAGACAGCGTAGTTTGGTTGGTATGGTGAGGGTGTATGAGAGACAGACAGAGAGCAAGAGAGAGAGTGAGTCTGGGTGTGTGTGTGAGAGACAGACAGACAGACAGACAGACAGACAGACAGACAGAGAGTGCAAGAGAGAGAGAGTCTGGGTGTGTGTGTGAGAGACAGACAGACAGACAGACAGAGTGCAAGAGAGAGAGAGAGAGTGAGTCTGGGTGGGTGTGTGAGAGACAGACAGACAGACAGACAGACAGACAGACAGACAGAGTGCAAGAGAGAGAGAGTCTGGGTGTGTGTGTGAGAGACAGACAGACAGACAGACAGAGTGCAAGAGAGAGAGAGAGAGTGAGTCTGGGTGGGTGTGTGTGAGAGACAGACAGACAGACAGACAGAGTGGCAAGAGAGAGAGAAAGAGTGAGTTGGGTGGGTGGTGTGAGAGACAGACAGACAGACAGACAGACAGAGTGCAAGAGAAGAGAGAGAGTGAGTCTGGGTGGGTGTGTGAGAGACAGCACAGACAGGAGGTGCAAGAGAGAGTGAGTCTGGGTGGTGTGTGAGAGACAGATAGACAAAGTGCAAGAGAGAGAGTGAGTCTGGGTGGTTTGGGCAGTTTAGCTCATGTTTCCCTTTAGGCTCCATTAGCAAACCGTGGGTAAACCCAATGCTACTTCATTAGCCACTGAGTTAAACAGGCTATCAGAGAACAGTTGTGAGGGTGTGCGATGCTATATGGGAGAAGGCCAGAGAACATTCTGGCCAACAAGCTTGATCCCAGCATGTTAGTGTCAACTAGTGAGAAATACCAAATTATTTCCTGAATAATGATGCAGTTAGTGAGAGACAGAAGTGGGGTCTGGCTAGGTAATGATACAGATAGTAAAAGACAGCATGTGATTGGCTGGCTGTCCTGCCTGTAACATGGGAACTCCACAGCGGACGCCTCTGGTTGGCCATCCTCTCGGACCATTACTTTATCCAAAAACCAACCGCAGCCTCCGCCCCTCCCGTCGTGGCCAATCCGGAGCCGCCGCAGCTGGCCTAGCGTCACCGCTTCAATCACAAACTCGTCCGCCTGCGCACAGAAAACACAGTGGTATATGAAAACAACACTTTACTTAAACCACACACACACACACAGAAACACACACTCACACTCACACACAGAGACACACACAAACATACATACACACACACACAGAAAACACAGTGGTATATGAAAACAACACTTTACTTAAACCACACACACACACACAGAGAAACACACACTCACACACAGACACACACACACACACACACACACACACAGAAAACACAGTGGTATATGAAAACAACACTTTACTTAAACCACACACACACACAGAGAAACACACACTCACACACAGACACACACACACACACACACACAGAGAAAACACAGTGGTATATGAAAACAACACTTTACTTAAACCACACACACACACACAGAGAAACACACACTCACACACACACAGACACGCACACACACACACACACACACAGAGAAACACACACTCACACACACACAGACACACACACACACACACACACACACAGAAAACACAGTGGTATATGAAAACAACACTTTACTTAAACCACACACACACACACAGAGAAACACACACTCACACACACACAGACACGCACACACACACACACACACACAGAGAAACACACACTCACACACACACAGACACACACACACACACACACACACACAGAAAACACAGTGGTATATGAAAACAACACTTTACTTAAACCACACACACACACACAGAGAAACACACACTCACACACACACAGACACACACACACACACACACACACACAGAGAAACACACACTCACACACAGACACACACACACACACACAGAAAACACAGTGGTATATGAAAACAACACTTTACTTAAACCCAGTATCCATAAAGCATCATAAACACATTCATAAAGCGTTATAAGGTATTCATAATGTTTCATAAATATTGACATAAGTTTCTATAACTTTTTATACATGTGACTGCACTCATTAAGCATTACGATGTTATGGTACAAGCCCTTACAGCTTTAAGTATCAGAATGCGTAATAAAGTTTATTTTACCTCTTGATAATGGCACTGATGACATATTTGCCTTATGTCAAATGCTGGTTATTCACCACATGCTCTTCATGAAGCCATATGTGACCCTATACAAGCTTTCATAATAATAGTTGTGTAGTGCTTATACTACGACCGTATAACACTGACTATTTATAAATAGTTAGTCACTATGATGCATTATGAATACTTTATAAACATTTATAAATGTGTTTTAATGCTTCATGGATACTGGGTTTCAGTGAAGTGTTACCCAACAGAACTCTATCATGTGTGTGTGTGTCTCTTCATTGTTTTCATTAACATTCATAACATTATTATAGAGGCTTGAAGATACATACGTGACATTTATATAATGGTCAGGGGTGTAACTATAGGGGGTGCAGCAGGTGCGGCTGCACCTGGGCCTGTGGGTTTTGGGGGCCCGTAGCCGGGGTGTTTTCGTGCCCAAGAAAAATATCTGCGCAGGGGGATGGGGCGTGGCGGCGGCGGTGGCGGCGGCGGTGGCGATTACAAACAAGGGCTAGGGGACTGTAACATTTTTGGGAACCACTGCCTTACGCTACTGACTAGGGCCCGTCATAATGGCCTGCACCTGGGCCCGTCGTAACTACGTTACACCACTGATAATGGTGGTTAACACAACCCAACCTCCTGATCAGCAAACAGCTGCTGTGTTCAATATACTGTCTGAGCTCATTGACTGTATTTTATGAAAGAAATCTGACTTGGGGAACTGGGTTGGAGTGATGTATTATTATTATTATTATTATAATAACTCACATTGCCTTTTTCAAACTTATTGACGTTGTTCAGGCTCTGGAACAAGAGTCTCTCCCCTGTGTCACCCAGGTCTCCAATCAGAGTCAGGTACACACTGGCGTCTGTCCCGCTCCCGTTCACGTTCCCAGTGACGACCGTCAGCTTGTACTTAATGACTGGTGGAATAAACACATAAGGACGCACACATGACAATTAAAGAACACCAGATGTTTTTTGGGTGGAAAATTAGTATATATGGAAGACACTCAAATTACTCTTTTTATCTTGATGCAATTGTGTGTCTGTGTGTGTGTGTGTGTGTGTGTGTGTCTGTGCGTGTGTGTGTGTTGTGTTTGTGTGTGTGTGTGTGTGTGTGTGTGTGTGTGTGTGTGTGTGTGTGTGTGTGTCTGTGTGTGTGTGTGTGTGTGTGTGTGTGTGTGTGTGTGTGTATGTGTGTGTGTGTGTGTGTGTGTGTGTGTGTGTGTGTGTGTGTGTGTGTGTGTGTGTGTGTGTGTGTGTGTGGGTCCTACGTGGCAGTGGCTCTGGAACAAGGGGGCCTGTTGCTGGCAGCTCTCTGATAATTTCCTGATCGTCTTCATTGATGTCCAGCCAGCGGCCGCAGGCGAACTTGTACCTGTCTTTAGTTAGTGTGTTCATCACTGTCACCTACACACAGACACGCACAAACATTACATGTATTTGCACACACACTTGTCCCACCTGGCCCCACTAAATGTTAAGTTACTGTGGGTACCATGAACTTAAATTAACTTCAAGTAAATTAAATCACACAGTATCAATAGATACTATAGGCCTACATTGCTTATTTATTTGTACAATGTACATGAAAAGTGTGATCCTGTATGTGTGTGTACAGTATGTGTGTTAAGACATGTATTAGACAGACCCTGTTGAGATGCGTATTTGTGTGTGTGTGTGTATGTGTGTGTGTGTGTGTGTGTGTGTGTGTGTGTGTGTGTGTGTGTGTGTGTGTGTGTGTGTGTGTGTGTGTGTGTGTGTGTGTGTGTGTGTGTGTGTGTGTGTGTACTGTATGTGTGTTAAGACATGTATCAGACAGACCCTGTTGAGGTGCCAGCCTGAGAAGGGGTTTCTCTTTTCATGCCAAATGCGGAGCTTTCGCACACGTCCGATCTCCGGCATCTCCACCTACAGCAGCCCGGCAGGGAGGAAGCACAAAGCATGCTGAGAATCTCTGTCTTCCTCTCGCATTCTTTCTCTGTATCTCTCAGTCACTCTCTCACTCTCTCTCTCTCTTTCAGCCCCCCCCCCCTCTCTCATGCACACACACGCACACACACACACACACACACACACATGCACACACACATACACACACACACACACACACACACACATACACACACACACACACACACACACACACACACACACACACACGCACACACATACACACACACACACACACACACACACACACACACACAGACAGACACACAGACACACACCCATACACACTTACAAACACGAATACACACACACAGATACTCACCATGAACTTGTCGATTTGTGCCGTTTCAAAGCTGTCTGACTTGTTCTCCGTTTTGAACTCGTCACTCTTGCCCTTCTCACCGTAGAGCTGCACGAACACCTGGGCATCTGTGCCCGCCCCCTTAATATCTGACGTGTAGATCCACAGCGACCATGGATACTCTAAACATAGACAGACAGATAGAGAGACAGACAGACAGAGAGGCAGACAGACAGAGAGATAGACAGACAGAGTATGAGGTATGAACACACATATTATATTCAATGTATGTTTATGTATGTATCTACAGTGCATTTGTGTGTGTGTGTGTGTGTGTGTGTGTGTGTGTGTGTGTGTGTGTGTGTGTGTGTGTGTGTGTGTGTGTGTGTGTGTGTGTGTGTGTGTGTGTCTGAGAGTGTGCACTTGCACCATGCATGTGTGTTTGCATGTATGTCACTTGTGTGAGTATTACTTACTCTTCATTTTCTTTTTCCTGAGTGAGACCATCTCATGGAGCTCTCTCGTCACCATACCATCCCCATCATCCTCATCAAACCATCTACTGCAAGGAAAGACCTGCTCTATCCCAGTGAAGGGGCAGTACACTGTCACCTACACACACACACACACACACACACACACACACACCACCAGACAGAAATAGAAAAGAGGTTTGATAAAATAAGTGGACCACTGAATGTTAAACACTCACACTCTCTCTCTCAACCTCTCTCTCTCACACACTCGAAGGGAACCCTAACCATAACCTTTAAATAAATGTTTATATTTACCACTAAACTTATTAACTCCTTCATGTTTCTCTATGTCCCTGAACTTGTCAAATGCAAAATGACTCACCGACAAAAGCAACCTCAAACACACACACACACACACCCACAAACACATACACACACACATAGACACACATACACACACACACACACACACACACACACACACACACACACACACACACACACACACACACACACCTTTTCGCAGTACCAGCCGCAGCTGACCCCGACGTTGTCGTGCCCGATGGTGACCCTGCTGAGAGGACTGAGCAGCGTGCAGATCTCCACGTTGAAGATGTCGATCTGAGCGCGCTCAAACGTGCCCCCTTCCAGGAACACCCTGCCGCTATTTATCACTCCCTTTTTCCCGTACATCACCAGGTGGATCTTAGAGTTGGTGCCCGCCCCGCGTACATCGCCCGTCATCACCTGCACGTTATAGGTGACCCCTGCACGGACAGAAGTCAACATACAGAGCGCAAGACTGAGGCTGCGTCTGCAAAGTAAAGAAGTGCTGCTGACTGATAGAGCCACAGGTACAGTATGACGGATTAATCATCGCCATGACGGCAGTAGAACAGTTGGATAGTAAATGAGAGGTAGTTGTCACGGTTACAGTTTAAAGGCTATTTCAGGCATTGAGAGGAGCGAGAGAGGAGAGGTGTGATGCTTCCAATAGCTGAGGCACAGACGCAGAGGTTAAACTAGTAGCTTCAGCAGCACACTGACTTTCAGATGGAAGTGGTTTGTGAGATGGCTTTTAATGAACCCCTCTTGGTTTACATTTATAGTTTTACCTGTAACCAAACCAGTTGCTCCCACCAGTGCATCCCTCTGTATCTTGCCGTCGCCCTCAGCAAGGTCGAACCAGGAATTGTCGTATACAAACTCATACAACTGTTTATTTCCTATGTCGTCTATCACCACCTACAAGCAAACACAGAAAAACTGGTACAACACTTTCTTTTTATGTGCATTTTATGTGTACATATGTTATTGTTTAATTGTACATATGTTATTGTTTATGTGTACATGTTATTGTTTATGTGTACATTTGTTATTGTTTATGTGTACATTATGTTTATATGTTATTCTTTATGTGTAAATATGTTATTCTAGTCTCCCTTCTCTGATGTTTACAGCTTTTCTCTGCCTGTCTCTCTCTGCATATGTCTGTGTGTGTGTATGTGCGTGTGTGTGTGTGTGTGTGTTTGTGTTAGTGTTTGTTTGTGTGTGTGTGTGTGTGTGTGTCTGTGTGTCGTGTGTGTTTGTGTGTGTGTTCGTGTGTATGTGTGTGTGTGTCTGTGTGTGTGTGTGTGTGTACCTTATCAAGGCACCAATCTGCTGACCCCCCCTTGTTGTTATGTCCAATTGTAATCTTCTTCATACGGCCCAGATTTGGAGCCTCAACGACAAACTTGTCTTCAGCTGCCCGCTCAAAGTTATCTTTATCCTTACTGTCCAGCCTACGTTCACCTAAACATATACACAGACACAAATATTATTACATACATACAGTACATATGGGACAAACAGGACATACATACAGTACATACATACATACATAAACATATACATACATACATACATACATACATACATACATATATACATACATACATACATACACACATACTTACATACATACATACATACATACACACATACATATATACATTAGGGCTGTCAATAGATACAAAAAATGAACTAATTAATCTCACATTTTGAAATTCATTAATCTAGATTAATCGCGATTAAAAGTTTGTTTTTCTACTAAAGACTAAATCTTATAAATTAACGAGTAATCACTTCAGACAGTGAGTATTTTAGACACTGGTATTTGTGCTCTCTCGTCGCCATACAAGGAATGCATGCGAGACACAATGGTGCCCCTCAACGGTAAATCGTAAGAATTGTCCCCTGAAGCAATTCGGAGCACCTCAGTCAGCCCACCTTCTTCAACAATGTTGATGGGCCGACAGTCACCAGCAACCCAAACTGCTACAGTGGTTGTAACCTTTTCACGGACTGGTCTAGTTATTTTCCTAGAAAAGTCGTGGAGTGTGGGTTGGCGACCATCTAACCTGGGACTGCTTTCTGTCGGGTGCTTTTCATTAAGGTGATAACTTAAAGACGAGCTGCTTCTGTGATAAATAAATTCAGCTTGACAAATGCTACATACAACTTTAGTTTTGTCGATTGTTCCCTCATTTTGCCTCTTAAACAGAAACTTTCCGCCCAACAATCCTCAGCTCTCTCCATCTTCCACTACCGTCTCGGTGTCTCCTATCTAACTGACTGCAGGCACGCGGCGGTTTCGTTACAGGGGTCAACGCACACCGGAAGTAAACAAAATTGCATTAACTGCGTAAAATATTTTATCGCATTAATCTCGGCCACAATAATCTGATAGATTAACGCGTTAACTTTGACAGCCCTAATATACATACATACATACATACATACATACATACATACATACATACATACATACATACATACATACGTACATACATACATACACACATACTTACATACATACATACATACACACACATTTACATACATACATATACACACACACACATGCACACATACAGACTTACATATATACATACACACACGGATACATACATACATACATACATACATACATACATACATACATACATACATACATACATACATACATACATACACAAGAAACATGAAAGGCTGTGTTATACAAACCCATACCTGTGTCTCCTTTCTCTCCAAAGATGTTGAGGAACACATCGGCATCTGTTCCACTGCCCTTGACGTCTGCCGTAAACACACTTACCAAGTATTTGTTCACTGCAAAATATAAACAGACGTGCACACAATACACATTAGAATATCTACACACATGGATATGTCTACACAAAGGCAACAGAGTTAAAAACAGAAGATACACCCTTAACTGAAGATACACATTAAACTGAAGATACACCCTCCAACATTAAACTGAAGATACACATTAAAATGAAGATACACCCTCCAACATTAAACTGAGGATACACCCTCCAACATTAAACTGAAGATTCACCCTCCAACATTAAACTGAAGATACACATTAAACTGAAGATACACCCTCCAACATTAAACTGAAGATACACATACACCCTAAACTGAAGATACACCCTCCAACATTAAACTGAAGATACACCCTCCAACATTAAACTGAGGATACACCCTCCAACATTAAACTGAAGATACACCCTCCAACATTAAACTGAGGATACACCCTCCAACATTAAACTGAAGATACACCCTCCAACATTAAACTGAAGATACACATTAAACTGAAGATACACCCTCCAACATTAAACTGAAGATACACATTAAACTGAAGATACACCCTCCAACATTAAACTGAAGATACACATTAAACTGAAGATACACCCTAAACTGAAGATACACCCTCCAACATTAAACTGAAGATACACATTAAACTGAAGATACACCCTCCAAAATTAAACTGAAGATACACCCTCCAACATTAAACTGAAGATACACCCTCCAACATTAAACTGAAGATACACATTAAACTGAAGATACACCCTCCAACATTAAACTGAAGATACACCCTCCAACATTAAACCGAAGATTCACCCTCCAACATTAAACCAAAGATTCACCCTCCAACATTAAACTGTAGACCAGAGGAAGTCTGAACACCGTTTGTTATTTCCTTGCCAATAATTGATCTCAGCATAATAGTGACATTGTGCAGAGAGAATGAACATGTTCCAAAGGGTATAGTCCAGAGACAGTGCAGACTTAATGTACTCTTTTGACATGTAATACGAAGAAGAAACAACCAGAAATCAATGAATCAGCCACATATAAACACATACACATTATATACGCTGTGTACATCAACGTGCAAGTACATAGAGTGTATGTCAAGGCACATTGAGTGGCTGCACGCACGTAGGTGTTGCTGTAATTTGCAACCACAGGGATTAACAGAGCTTTTGTGTTGAGGTACAGAGTGTGTACGCGGTCAAACATGTGAGTGGAGAAGATGGGAACAGAGATAAACTTATCCCAGGAACAATAAGCCTATGCAATTTCCAATGTGTTCCTACTGCAAGACCTGCAGTAGGAACTTAGGTGTGAAATTACACGTGCTAGTTGCTTTTCTTGTTTTTTTTCCCTCTTTACTTTTGCATTATTTTTAGTTTATCAATTCTATCAAAAACATTGTCCAGGATACAATATTTAAGACTGTTGATGTTGTGAATATGGGGTTGTATTCAGACGTTGACACATACAGTAGAATGTAGAATGTCTGGTATGAAAGCAACGAGCGGTTTGAATGAGTGTTAAGTGTATAGAGCAGTATGTGGAACTTATTAAGAACGTGTCTGAGATTGAAAACATGGGAAATATAGAAATGTCTGGAAAAATGATACCTATACATACATACATACATACAGTACATATAATATAATAATGTAATATAATAATATAATATAATATAATATAGTATAATGATATCTATACATTCATACATACATACAGTAGCACGGCAAGGCCAAGCAGGGCATATGTACTGTAGGGAATGTGTATATAAACGCTGGTCATGTAGAGTGAATGCACAAGTGTGAATGCTGTCAGGTTGTGACATACGTTTGGGCACATCCATAGGGTTGAAAGTGCCCAGCAGATCCCTGTAGATCAGGTAATCTCCATCATCCCTGCTCAGCCACTTACTACAGGCGAAGAAGAGGCGCAGGTGAGGTCTGCTCAAGTCCGTCAGCACCACTCGGTCCAGGAACCAGCCAGCGTTCATACCTGTGTTATCATGCTCAATTCTGATACACACACACACATTTACGCACATGCACACACACACACACATTTACGCACTTGCACACACACACACATTTACGCGCACACACACACACACACACACACACACATTTACGCACAAACACACAAATGCATACAGTACCAATCAAAAGTTTGGACATACTTTCTAATTTTTGGAGAAGATTTTTCTTTGATTTTATTATTTTCTACATGGTAGATAAAACTTTTTTTGTTTAGTACATTCCATATGTGTTCTTTTGTAGTTTAAATGTCTTCAGTATAAATCTACAATGTAGAAAATAATAAAAGTAAAGAAAACACTTTTGACTGGTACTGTATATGTAAGACTGATTTTCAAGCACACGTAATTGATTCTTAGAATAAGCATGTACAGAAAAAAAACCTCCAGGGAATTTTGTGTCTTTACATTTTGTGCCTGACTGTGTGTGTGTGTGTGTGTGTGTGTGTGTGTGTGAGAGAGAGATAGAGATAGAGAGAGAGAGAGTACCTTAGTTTCTGTATAACCCCCACATTGTGTGTCTTTATTCGGAATACATCTGTTTTATTTTTCTCGAATGCCGTTCTAGTTCTGCAGGGAAGATACAAAAACCAAATGAGACACTGAGCCGGAGATCATGTTTATATCCCAGTCTGGTCTGGTTCTATATAAAGACATGATATCAGGCAGTATCATGGGACCATCTCCTAGCCAACTAATCCCATCTATTTGCATGCATATTTTAGTGGTCTGTGTGTGTGTGCGTGTCCTTTCTGTTTATGTGTGTGTGTGTGTGTGTGTGTGTGTGTGTGTGTGTGTGTGTGGCTTTTCTGTTTATATGTGTGTGCGTGTGTCTTTTCTGTTTATATGTGTGTGTGTGTGTGTGTGTGTGTGTGTGTGTGTGTGTGTGTGTGTGTGTGTGTGTGTCTTTTCTGTTTATATGTGTGTGTGTGTGTGTGTGTGTTTTCTGTTTATATGTGTGTGCATGTGTCTTTTCTGTTTATATATGTGTGTGTGTGTGTGTGTGTGTGTGTGTGTGTGTGTGTGTGTGTGTGTGTCTTTTCTGTTTATATGTGTGTGTGTGTGTCTTTTCTGTTTATATGTGTGTGTTCTTGCATCCTGTATATTTGGTCCATATAACTGTAGTGAGTCTGGTCCCCAACCTATACAAAGGCATCTCTAAGCAAAAAGCTTTCATATAAATCCAAAAAGCATTCATATAAATAAGCATTTAATGATACACACGTACACAGAATCAAACATACATTCTGATGCATTTTCAAAACAAATCAGTTGACCAACCAGCAAACTTTGGAAATGAATGCAATTCCGACAGATTCCGTCACATTCCATTCCATTTCCAAAATGTTGCATTCTGACCGCTTCTCCGTCCAGTCCCCTCCAGGACCCAAGTCATTGCGACTTTCCGTCATGATGCAACACATGAGATGATTCCATACAGGACAGCCTTTATCTCTAATCTGAGAAGATTCAGATCCGTTTGACTCCATCTGAACCGTTACATCTAGTTGATTCAGGGTTGAGTCAGTAAGGTTGATTGAATCCTGCAGTGTGATTCAGTCAGTTTTTCATCTGAATCTTATCTCAGATGACTCACACTGGCTGTAATCCAATAAAATCATAATGGTTTACCTCATCATTGTGATTGACTCCATTCTATGACCCTGAATGCAAACTGCGTCTGTGTGTAAGGTATCATATGGCAACATCACATGACGCTCTATTGTTAAGGGCTAATCATGTCATGTGACATTTGATCCTTCTTATGGAGTGGCTGTCCAGCATATGACTGTATGGAAGAACGTAGCCCAGCATTTACCAATGGCATGCTTAATGTTTTGCTTGTCATGTTGTATTTTGAATCAACAAAGATTGTTTCATGCCAGTTTTCCTGTTGTGGATGATGTGTGTGTGTGAATGTGCACGCGTGTGTGTGTGTGTGTGTGTGTGTGTGTGTGTGTGTGTGTGTGTGTGTGTGTGTGTGTGTGTGTGTGTGTGTGTGTGTGTGTGTGTGTGTGTGTGTGTGTGTGTGTGTGTGTGTGTGTGTGTGTGTGGTTGCAGTATTCATACATTTGTGCCTATGGAAGCAATGCCATGGTTAAATGTGGCTTTCCTCTCATACAGTGTCATACTCAGAAGACAGGGAGACACGAAGAGTGTCTCAGAATTTGCGTGCGTTTCTGTGTGAATGTGTGTGTGATAGTGTTTCAGTGAGCATGTTTGGGTGTATTTGTGTGTGTATGTGTGTGTGTTTGTATGTAAATGTGTATCCATACATGCGTCTGTCCATGCATGTTTGTGTGTGTGTGTGTGTTTGTGTGTTTGTGTGTGTGTGTGTGTGTGTGTGTGTGTGTGTGTGTGTGTGGGTGGGTGTAACACTTGAGTGGGGTACCTCTTTTCACAGCTGGAGGGGAGAGGGCAAGGTTAGGGGGGGGGGGATAGAAATCAAAGATTAGCATCACTATGGCAACCATTGTAATGCCAGAGTATTCGTTCCAGTGACAATCAGTGGAGTGTGTGTGTGTGTGTGCCTGTGTGTGTGTGTGTGTGTGTGTGTGTGTGTGTGTGTTCAACGCTCTCTGGTATTCATCTTTCAGCTTTCAAGTATCTCTCCGATGCGTCAGTTTGCTCCAAACAGTCTGTATTAAGTTTCAGTATAGCGATCCATGTCTCAGTCTTATTCTGTGGGATGAATTCTGCCTGGCCTCTTTGGACAGGTGTGTGTGGGTGTGAGCTTGTCTCATATATATTAATGGCTCTTGATTGACACTTCTCTCTCCTATGGCCTCCACACAACAAAGAATAAAAAACTAGCTGTGGAGGAGTCCAGCAGCAGCAGCAGCAGGAAGAGAAATAGCCCACAAACATATGGCCACCAGTGGAATGCATTTATGGTGCTTCAGATGCCTCACTACTAGACATCCATCATCCCATATGCTGATATAACATATTTTCATGTTTTATGTGCTAGGCCTGTAAGCTTCTTTAAGTTAACTGGAGTATTCCATTCAACATCAATTTCTCTTTCTTAACGTGCCTCTGCTTTCTTAATCTTTATTAAGGAGAGCAAAAGTTTGTGATTTTGTGCCTGATGAAGAATCCTGTTTTAAGAGTGTCATAACGTGACCATAAACATGGCATGGCAGATACCCTGACAGCTCTCAGAATTTGGAATACCCTGACAGCTCTCAGAATTTGGAATACCCTGACAGCTCTCAGAATTTGGAATACCGTGACAGCTCCCAGAATTTGGAATACCCTGACAGCTCTCAGAATTTGGAATACCGTGACAGCTCCCAGAATTTGGAATACCCTGACAGCTCTCAGAATTTGGAATACCCTGACAGCTCCCAGAATTTGGAATACCCTGACAGCTCTAAGAATTTGGAATACCCTGACAGCTCCCAGAATTTGGAATACCGTGACAGCTTATGTTTATGCATCAAACATTATATGACAGCCAGTGTGATCTACCACAATGTGTTTTATGACATGATTATGTCTGTCTTCTGATGTTCAAGAAAAGAGTTAGCAATGATTACATTCAGTTTCCTTTCCATCAGGTAAAAAAACGAAAAAGCGTGAGCCAATAGGGACTCGGGATTTGTCCTGGAATTGCGGCAGACCTCTACCTCAGGGGAATGTCATCTTAGGGGGGAAATGCAGTGGAAGGAGTGGCACCAGATTGGTTACCATGGGTTACCAGGCACCTTTCTGAGTGAGTAGAACGATTTATCACATTACATTTCAACTGATCCTGGGAATACACTTCAAAACATATAGAAAAATAAAGAGACTCATGAGCCAGTCCTCCTCCTCACATAGCAGCTGCCTGTAATATGCATCTGAGCCTGATTGAGGCTAGTTTTGTCCAGAGTCAGCTTGTGATATGGATTGGTTCCCTTAAAACACTTTAGAAGTATTTTTAATGTACGTGGGCAAAGTGAACTGAACCCAGGCCACTGCACAGTAGTCGGTTGTTTTTACTATGTTGTGGAATAGCCTTGTGAATATCAGCCATGTTGTACAATCACTTTAACCACTCCCCAGAAGTTGCTAAAAAGTCCAGTAGAATATCTATAGAACCAGCTCCAAAGGGTTTTGGACCTTTTCCGTGAAAGTGAACTCGCTGGAGCCATACCAAATTAAAGCTGAAATAGGTATCTTCCTTTGTCAGAAATTACTTTTAGAAATTGAATAATGGACTTTTGATTAAAGTCATGAAAACAAGAAGTCAAGATTACATTTTGTCCACTGTTGCCAACCAGCCCCAGCACAGGGTTTGTTGACATACATTTAAAAGGCTACAAAGAATGAAGTAACTAATATAAATAACTTGAGCATTTAATTCAAACAACAACCAGAAAACATAAACATTCAATTCAACATCCAACAGTTTGTAACCAAATAACTGATTTGATCACTGAATAGTAGTTATGATCTTTAATTCTCTCCAAGCCCAAAATCAAGTTGCCACCCAACCCCACACACATTAGGACAAACCTTTGTACTAAAGCGATGTTATCCAGCTAGCATCACTCATCACAGACTTTCACATTTCATCAAAATAAAGCTGACTCCTATTTCTATCAACTAAAATACATATATATACTGTATGTTCTATATCTCTAACATAGTTCTTTAATGCTTTTAGTGGGGGAATCTTTTTGTTTGTTTGTTTTGACACTGTAAAATTGAAAAGTTGTCCTCACCTCAATTGTGAGTGACCAGTGACCTTCAGATGTTTTGACAGAATGGACATGTTTAGGTCAAGCAGGCAATCATTTAAATGTTAGAACTGTGTGCCAACCAACCCCGCTCTTCCCTACATACATTCTAACGGAGCAAAATCTCTGTCCCTCCCCGCCCCCTCTCAGCCCCTTGCCCACCTATTAGTTAGGCTCAGAGATGGGGGTGCACTTACACTTGACCTATTAGTTAGGCTCAGAGATGGGGGTGCACTTACACTTGACCTATTAGTTAGGCTCAGAGATGGGGGTGCACTTACACTTGACCTATTAGTTAGGCTCAGAGATGGGGGTGCACTTACACTTGACCTATTAGTTAGGCTCAGAGATGGGGGTGAACTTACACTTGACCTATTGATCTTCCTCATGCACACTATTACATAAATCAATCAATGCATAGGGGTGCATTGAACCTATTGGCTAAAGCAGGCACTAAAAGGCTACAAAACTGTTAATTAATTAATATGTATGGGTGCACGTTTGAAAAACAAACTTACTTGCAGGCCAGGTGAACTTTGGGAGTGACGCCATATTCACCAAAGAGGGTGACAAACACATTAGCATCAGTCCCTGCTCCTTTTACATCACCTGTCACTGTCGACACCTCATACACTAGGCACAGAGGGAAAGACAGAGCCAGTCAGAGAGCATGAATCAGCGGTTTCAGCTCTTTAAACATCTAAATGATGAGACAGAAAAAACATGAACCTGAACCTGAACCTGAACCTGATAACATGAACCAGACAGCCTTTTGCTAGTAAGATGGTGTCAAAGAGCTAACTGTTACGCTAAATAGATTTATATCTAGGAATTAGAATTTGACACAAGAAAAAAACACCAAAACCTCTGTCAAGACTTAAATCTTTGCAAAACATTCAGTCGAAGGCACCGAACATTTAGCTAAAGCTAGTCAACAAATCAGCTCCTACTAGTTTGCCAATACCCTGCACCCTACAACTATCAACCGAGATGAAGGACAGAGATATTCAGCTCCCATGTTAGACGTTAGACGTTTTCTGTTGAAGATTGACAATTGTAAGCCCCCAGAATGGTAAATAGACCCCTTACATGTGTTTTAGTGGGGGTTGGGTTTCCTCTGTCTTGCTCTAGGAGTGCCTCCTCTGTAGAGTGTAATTTACTGTGGGATTGCACTCACTCAATTATCGTGTAATTTACTGTGGGATTACACTCACTCAATTATAGAGTTCATTCAAACTACCCCCACTCCACATTGAAGAGAATTACACTGAGCGGCCTGAACTTGGAGACAAATTAGCTGTATCTTTATAGCATATCACCTTTCCTCCAGAATTTGGCATCTCACATACACACTTTGTTCTACTGTTTTCCGTGGAATCGACCATTCTTCGTCTGGCTTGTCTTGGTCGAAATAGAGCAGAGCACTAAGTATATTTGTCCAGTTGGATAGTTAATCAGGTGGAATGAATTCAGTATTTAATTACTCAACTAAACACTACTAACACAACTCTTCAATAAAAACAATTCTTTATAACCTATATACTAAATAATGTGACAAAAATGTAACATAGGATTATATATGCTTTGTGCTATTTGGCATATTACTTGTGTCTGGGCAAAGGCAAACGGATTCCAAAATGGCAGACAGTCTTGGTAAAGCTGATCCACAACTCACATTAAGCCTAAAATACAGATCTTACAGTCAGAATAATGAGAATATGGACCCTCTAGATATCCACCACTAATCCAAGTTATTGTTCAGTCAACTCTGTTTCAAATAATTTTTGTATTTTAACCGCAATCTGAAGGGGGCTTGTTATTTTCAGCCAATCATAGTCACCCCGAGGTCATGAGCCAATCAAAATCACCACAGACTGTATTGCTGTGAGCAGTTGAAACTTTGACTGGGATTTCCTGGCAAGTGAATCCAAAAGGGGTCTGTTTTTTTTCTCTCAGTAAGGTGAGGTTTTTTTTATTGTTTCTGTAAGCACAAAGCCAATGGCACCCTCAAACACAATCTAGACAGACCTCTAGAGAGAAGTTATTCAGGCATCAATCTCACCACGTTGCTCTCCTCATCATCTTACCTTTCTTGCGGTAGAACTCATCCTCGTAGTCATCTGACGACTCCGTTTGGTAGTTGAGCAGCTCATTCGGGAAGGTTTCCGCATAATCTGGTAGTTTCACTTTGTTTTTTTTCCCCTTCTTCCCCTTCTTGTCCTCATCACTGTCTGATCCCTTCTTTCCTTTCTTGCCCTTCTTCTTCTTCTTGCCCCCCTCCTCCTCCTCTTCCTCCTCTTCCTCGGCGGGCTCATCCTCTGAGGCCTTCTTCTTCTTTTTCTTTTTCTCCTTCGTGGCCATTTTCTCCCCTTCTTTTTCCTCTGTCCCCGAGCTTTTCTTCTTTCTCTTTTTCTCTTCTTTCACTCCCTCATTCCCCTCATCCTGCTTGGCACTTTTGTCCTTCTTCTTTTCTTTTCGCTTGGGCTCATTGTTGTTGTTGTTCTCCTCATCCTCAATCACTACGTCTTCCCCTTCATCCTCCTCCTCTTTTTTCTTTTTCTTTGCTTTTTTCTTCTTTTCCTCGCCCTCGCCCTTCTTTTTCTTCTTCTCCGCCTTCTCCGAGTGGCTCGTGCCCCTGTCTGTCTCTTCGTCC